>NW_015386210.1:649885-652431 GCF_001527695.2 Protobothrops mucrosquamatus | reverse complement strand
ATGGTTTCTAGGGTTTTATTTGGGATGGTTTGATTGTCCCCTGACCACCAGGTGCCATTGTTCCATGTACCTAGACACCTTAGAGAACCTGCATTAAATGTGCGATTTGCTGTTTGATTTCTTTGATAGCAAATATTGCCTACTAAATTCGTGGTGATTGCCCATATCTCTTCCCCTGTTTGTTTATAAGAATAGTTGGTGTGGTGGGCAGCTATGTAGGTATAATTGACCTCTTGAGCTTCCCATGGCCATTGTTCTCCCATGCCTGTTCCCCCACATACAAAACAATTTTTAACACTAAGTTCTTTGGCAATTGTTTGAGCAAGGGTAAGAAACATATTTTTTGCTTGTGTTGGTATTACCATTTGTTCCAATTTTTGAAACTCCTGATAATAAGAATAAAATAGTGTGTTGCTGATGGGGTCCAGATTGTGTTGGGTCACTAAAATCTTTATTTTTACGGATGGGTCATTTCCTGTGCCATCTATGCCAAGACCATATTCATCCTGGACACCTTTCCAAGTCTGTTGTTTGAGCCAATTGCCTGGCACAGGAAAAGTAAGATTGATTAAATTACAGGTATGTTGATAACAGGTATCATTGGCAGGCAATCTACTAATATATACTGTTTTTATAGCATCATTCTTTGGTATAGTGTCAGGTCTAAGTGAAAGTCCATAGGATTTGAAAAACACACATTTCCAATCTCCACAAAATGTACCTGTGGCACAGGAATCATGCTGGTTGGAATGACAAGGGCAGATGTATTTTTCATTGTGAGAATAGGTGCGTCGCCAAGCTAAGGAGCCACATTCGTTGTAGCCTTCATCCATGGCGGCACAAGCATCAAAAACAACAGATTGGGATACTTTTAGAGTATAAAAATCATGAGACATCATTACCTTAGTCCCAGCTACAATTTGGATATTATATCTGTGTGTGGGCCCTGTTGGATCAAAGCACTGTTTTTTGTTGTTATCTAGACAGATGGAATAGGAGGTTCCATTATATACACATTTATGCTGCATCTTTTTCTTGCATGTCAGTCCGGTGCTATATATTAAGGTTTTAGTGACAGCATTCCCTTCTTTAGTACTTTTTATGCAATGAATACAATGCTGTGCATCGTTTGTTAGTGGAAGTGATGTTTGAAGCGATCTTCTTTGACGTGAAGGGGGGCGTGCTGTCATCTGATAGGGATACCAGCCTTCTGGGTAAATATAAGCTCCTGTGGTTTCCCATGACTTGGTAGTCCGGGAAAATCCGGAGCACCAATAAATCCCTTTAGTATCAGGGGTTTGCTGTTTAATAAAAAGCGTTAATGTCAAAAAGGGATAAAAAGCATAGGCTGTTTCAAAAATGGTCCCATTTGATAAGGGGTGTGATTGCCTGACAGTCCTTGTCCAAAACATGAGAGCTGGGTCAATATGTCCTGAGGAATCAACGCAAGTAATGTTTAAAGGTTGTCCCACCTTTTGAAGTTGTCGGCGAGGATAAACCACAAGTCCGAAGCAAGCAAAACCGGCATGAGCTAAAATCAAAGCAATCAAAATGATAAGTTTCATGATGAATGAAGTGTTGCTGGTGGCTTGTGAAATGGTCTCACACAGCGTCCAGGCACCCAAATAACGTCATTGTTAGAAGAAACAGCAGCGTAGCCCCGTCCCCAGGTAATGAGTTCAGCAGGGCCTCTCCATGTGGGGTCGGGTAGCTGTCGAAAGTACACCAGCGGACGTTGGGCAGGAGCTGTGGAAGAAGCAAAGTGTCTGGCAGCCACTGTACATGGTGGTTGGCCAGCAAGATTTAAAAAGTTCAAAGTATATAATGCTTTATTAAGAACATTTTGAATTGATGGGAGGCCGGGGTGTTTTTCCCCTTTTCTAATTTTTTCAAGAAGATTTTTAATGTTTGATTGGCCCTTTCTACAATTCCTTGTCCCTTGGAATTGTATGGAATTCCAAATTTATGTACAATGGACCATTTGCTGCAAAAGTCCGCAAAAGCAGAACTAGTGTAAGCAGGACCATTATCTGTTTTCAGTTCTTTTGGGCATCCCATCGATGCAAAGGTGCGAATACAATGATTAATAACATGTTTGACTGTTTCTCCTCTCTGTGGAGAAGCCATAACGAAGCCTGAATAAGTATCCACAGAAACGTGAAGATGTTTCCATGGGGCAAAGGGTGAGAATTGGGTCACATCCATTTGCCACAATTGGCATGCTTCAGTCCCTCTGGGGTTAACTCCAAGAGGTACTGAAATGCCTTCTTGACTACAACTGGGACATTGTTGTATGATAGCAGAGGCTTCGCCATGAGTAATACCAAATTGTTTAACAAGAGCCTTTTTGTTTTGATGAAAATAGGCATGGCTATCCCATGGCAGGAGAGGTGTCAAAGCCATGACAGTGGAAGCAGCTGAGGCTGCTGCGTCAGCAACATTATTGCCTTCCTGTAACATACCAGGAAAGGGTTGGTGACTTCTGATATGAGCAACAAAAAAAGAACAGGTTCGCTGAGAAATTAATTTTTGTAATGTGATCATGA
>NW_015386210.1:640386-649740 GCF_001527695.2 Protobothrops mucrosquamatus | reverse complement strand
CATTATTGCCTTCCTGTAACATACCAGGAAAGGGTTGGTGACTTCTGATATGAGCAACAAAAAAAGAACAGGTTCGCTGAGAAATTAATTTTTGTAATGTGATCATGAGTCCCAGCAAATCATCATCCAAATTTGGGGATAAATAGGATAAAAATATATTTTTCACAATTTGTGTAACATATAAACTGTCCCAAATCAAATTAAAAGGTTTGTTGCTAAAAACTTGAAAGGCTAAAATAGCAGCAGCTAATTCAGCATGCTGGGCTGACTGTTGAGGGGGTGTGATTTTAGTGTGCCATTGAGAATCTGAATACCAGGCACATGCACCAAAGGTTTTTCCTCCATCTGCAAAAACAGTAACAGTGTCGGAAATAGGAAGAGTAGAGATTGGTTGGTGCCAATTAAAAGGAATTGTTTTTAGCAGAGAAAAACGTGGATCAGCAGGTGGATGACATGAAATTTTTCCTGGCCATTCTGTTAAGGCATTTTGTAAGGTCTCTGAATTGACATACATAACTTCCCAGTCCTGTAGGGAGCAGGGAATAAACAGCACGCTAGGTTCTACTGCAGAAATAGCTTTTGAACGTAATCGTGCTTTCATTATTAATTGAGCAAATTGCATGTGTTTTGGATTTATTGTTTTACGGGGAGTGTGTGGCAAATGCAACCATTCTAGAATTAAAACTTTATTGGGTATTTGAGCCAAAACAGCAGTTGGAAGACGTGGAGTATTTAATAAAATTATGACAATAGGAAAGTTGTCCTCACAGCGATCTACCCATCACTGATTAAGTAAATTCTGGATGTCTTCCAAAGCCTGCAACTGTGAGGAGGAAAATTGTACAGGATCCCCTGGATTCTTTGCATGTTTTAGCGCATTAAAAAGAGGGGACAATTGGTGGGTAGAAATTCCAAAATAAGGACGAGTCCAATTTAAAGTGCCCAAATATTGTTGTAACTTCACCAATGTAGTCTTTTCAGCCAAAGATAATATAGGAAAAATAGGAGCAGAATGAGAAGAAAGTAGCTGATGGCCCAAATATTGAAATGGTGAACAAGTTTGAACTTTATCAGGAGCAACAAACAAACCTCCTTTTCTTAAGATGGATTGCAACATTGTTAGTTTAGCAGCAACTGTCCCTTCTGACCCTGGGGCAGCAATTAATATGTCCTCCATATAATGATAAATAAGGAAGGTCGGATTGAGTTGACGAAAAGGTTCTAAAACTTCATTAACATAATATTGACACATAGTTGGGTTATTCAGCATGCCTTGTGGCAAAACTTTCCATTGATACCGTTTAGTAGGCTTGGCATTGTTTGGTTCAAGAACTGTAAAGGCAAATAATTTTCTGTCCTGCTCTGCCAGGGGAATAGAAAAGAAGCAGTCTTTCAAATCTATCACCATTAAATCATAGTCATTTGGGATCAAATTTGGGTTGGGCATTCCACATTGCAAAGGACCCATTGGTTGAATTATGGAATTCAAATTTCTGAGATCGTGTAATAATCTCCATTTACCTGATTTTTTCCTGATTACAAACACAGGAGTATTGTATGGACTCAATGAGGATTCAATATGATTCAAATTTAACTGTTCCTGAACCAACAAATGCAATGCCTGTAATTTTTCTTTAGTCAAAGGCCATTGATCAATCCAAACAGGTTCCTTATTTAAAAGAGTCAATTTTAAAGGTTTAGGGTTACTCATTCCAAAATCAAACGAGCCCCTAGCTGGGAGATAAAATCTCTGCCCCACAAATTTACATGGAGAGGCAACACAATTGGTTTAATTTGCGCTACTCCGTCAACTCCCTGAGCAGTAGCAGAAAGCCAATTTTTACTAACTCGAGCAGACTGCACCCCCCCCCACGCCTTTTACCGCAGGGGAAGTTTCAGTCTGCCAAGAGGGAGGCCATTCGGCTTCTCAAATTACAGAAACATCTGCTCCGGAGTCCAGAAGACCAGAAAATTGAAAACCCTTAATAAAAACCACAAGCGTGGGTTTAGTTTCAGTGAGAAATTTAGTCACTGCCAATGCATCAGGGGTGTTTTCTGACGTTTGAACACCTTGTCTCTCGCTCAAACAATCACCTGACAAATCATCTGACAAATGGTTTTTGGGGGGGACTAAAATTAATTTGGCTACTGCCATGCCACGATCCAATATTTGTGCCATATTTGAAACAAGAGGGACATTCATACAATCAAGAAAACTAGAATCACAAACAAAGGGAACAACAGAAACACCTTTAGTTAAGGCAAGAGGGTGGCATTGAATCACACCAATCCATTGTTCCTTCAAACAATGCTGCACTTTAGCCATATCTGTGTTTGTCTGCACGGTTTGGACATCCTGGGGAAAATCAAATTGTACCGGATTCACAAGTTGAAGATCATAGCAAGTTTGTTGTTGAACTGGGTTCAGCCGGGATGCAACCTTGGAAGCGGGGCTAGTTGCAGGCCCCTTATCTAGTTTCCCGAGTCAGCAAGCTTGACTCTGCACTGGTTTGCCCAGTGAAATCCTTTTTTACATTTTGGACATACTGTTTTTGGCTTGGATTCTTTAGAATTGGCTGCCTTAGAAGCACCACCGCCAGGAGCACGACACTGTGCCTTAAAGTGTCCTGGCTTTCCACAATTAAAACAATTTCCAGATGGCTTATTGCCTTTTGGGATGGCCGCTGCCATCATTTCAGATGAATACGCATGCGTGCCAACCATCCTACATGCATTAATATATTGTGCCAAAGTAACATTAGGTGCATTTACCAGAGATGACAACAAATTTTTACAGTCTGCATTTGCGTTTTCATAAGCCAATTTCATCAAAATTTCATTTTGTGCCTCCACATGTGTAATTTGTCGTGAAACAGCAGTTTGAAGCTGTTCCACAAAGTCTGCATAGGGCTCACTTGCACCTTGTAAAATTTTTGCAAAAGATTGTTTGTGCCAGCATCATCTACCCTGGCTAAGGCGTCTAATGCAGCTTGTGATGTTAAATTATAGCTTGCAATTCCTAATTGATATTGTGTTGTGGGATTCGCAAAAGCCCCGGTACCACAGACCTGCTCAATGTTAGAGCCAGGATTACGCATAACAAGTCCTGCTGCAGCACGAACAAATTCTGATTGCCAGACCACATACTGACCACCATTCAACACCATATGAAACAGAGTGTGCCAATCATAGGGGATCAAAAGATGAGTGTTTGCCAAGACTCTACAAAGCCCCTTATTATAGGGAGCTTGTATTCCATACAACTGCACAGCTTCCTTAATATCTTTAATTAATTTGATAGGAATTGGTTCCCAGTGAGGATTTACACCTCCACCGGCTCCTTGAGTAAAGGTGAGAGGGAAGGCAGATAGCTCCGTGCCATCCAATTCTCCCTTTTTAAAAGCTTCAGTAATAGAAGATTGAACCGCACCCATAACAGGCAAAGGAGAAGCATTCAAACAAGGATAAAGGTTTTGAGAAACAGATTCTGAGTTAGTAGACGGCTTAGTTTCAATTGAAATGGGAGTATTAGGAGCTGTTAAAACATCGGGTGAAGCAGGGGTGACAAGTTTCACATCAGAGTTAACATAGGGTGGGGGTTCCGTTAAGGATTTAAGGAGAGGTTGTTCTTGTGCTGATAGAGCTTCCATTATAACTCGCCATGAGGTTAAAATCATTGAGGGAGCGCGAGGAGAGGCATGAAGATATTTGCCAATTTTTCTCCATGTGTCAGGTTTTACACTACCAGCTTCTGGATAAGATGGACAGTTTGCCCATATATAACTTAAAAGATCTTTTATAGAAGCTTTGGTAAGTGGGGGCATTGGAAAGCCCTTTTTGTTAAAAAGAAAAAAGTTTGTCTTGGTTAATTCTCTAAGCTCGCGAATATGCGCCTCTTGAGCCTTAGAAAACCCTCCACCCATACTTACGAAAAATCCGCCTGTTCGCCAGCGAAAAGGAAACGGATGAGGAGCATCAAGTCTATGCCAGACGGTAAGAATGGATGGTCCAAGGACGTATCACCTCGCAAGGGATCACGTTGGGGTCACCAGTTGTGACGGACTCTCATGGTAAAAAATGAGACGGACAAAAGCTGCCTCGCATGAGAGTCAGAGAAAGTGAGAGAGCAAGGTCCTCAGAGAGAAAGTGTTCTTCTCTCCCCCCTGGGCTCTCTTTTATTATCATACATAACAAAGCAAATTGCAGGCAGAAGGCTACAAGCAGGGGGGAGCCGGGGGTTGCAAACAAGGGGNATTATGGTTCACATTGGGAAGTCTTATCAGGAAGTGATAATATTATAGCTTGTGTAGACAGCTCTTTTGACTTGTCTCTTTGTTCTCTGTTCTTACGTGTGTGCAGCTGCATATTGCAGCCTAACACGTAGGCATGAAGGGTGTAAGATTAAGCATACTGAAGGTTACAAGATGGAGTGACTTATGCTATGTTCCAACAGATGAGCAAGCTGGATTCAGGGAAGGGAAATTAACAATTGATAGAAGTAAACAAAAGGTCTTCAAAAATTTAATATTGAAAGAGAAATTTAAAATTGATTTTGCTGCAATGGAAATTTACTGAGTGGAGAAGCAACTATAATGGCTGGGAAACATGAAAGGAGAGCATAAAGGAAGAATGTAAGAGAAACACATAGGCAAAATTGTTATCTGGGTCTTCAGAATGGGAAAAAGAACTCTCAGAGAAGATAACTAGCAAAACAGGAAAGAACCTATTTTTCTAAGAAGTCATAAAAAAGGGGGGCAGAACTCAGGCAACTGAGCATGTGCAATTAGTTGATTAATATTAACTGACACACCTTGCATGAATTATCTCTTAATTTTAATATACATGTGATGTATGATTTAGTATGTAGCAGGAAATATGTAGGAGGCGGTCAGAAAGAGTGTAACCTCATAGTACCTCAGCCAATGGGGAAAGAGGAGGGATGTGGCGGCTGGGACAGGGCTGTATAAAGAAGGGAATATTTTGGGTTGGAACTTTGGAGAGAACCAAGCTTTGATAGCTTCTCTCCCCGCTTATTCCAATAAACGAAACAAAAGGCCTTCACTGTGTCTTGGCTGGTTATTGGTCAGGCAAGCTTGCCTCTGGTCACGAAGGAAAGTGGCCAGGAGCACATAACACAATTAACTATATTTTGGTATTTCGCCATCTATACAAAAATATACATATAAAAAGAAATTTTCTCTTTTTGAGGCTTTCTTGACTTGGAACAGGCCTTTGATTCAATATCCAGAAGTGCCCTCTGGGATAAATTAAAAATTATTACTATTGATAGTAATCCTCCTCTATCTCATACAAATATTATATTTAACTATATTCTAATCCTAAAAGTGAGGTGCAATCCTCAAAGGACTTTATCTGGCTCAATAAATGTACAAAAAGGTGTATGCCAGGCATGTATCTTGGCCCTTTCCCTTTTCAATATTTACATTCATTTCCTGATTGATCTTTTTGAGCAACCCAGACTTCCATCCTCCTACTTAGCACAACACAAAATCCTGATACTTTTTTATGCCAACAATGCCGCTATTATTTCACATGAAAGTGGATGTAAGAAATCTGTTATTAGTGCAAAATATTGTTTTGAAAATTCTCTGTGTTTGTCTGTAACTCTATTATTTTTTGGCTAACTCACTGGTTACATAGTATTTGAGATCTTTTCTGAAGGAATTATTTCCTGTTTCTCCCTTTCTTAAATTAGGAAACGTCTGAATTATGTTTGTGGGTGATTGTTTTGGAGATTTTTTTCCCTACATCTTTGTAATGTCTGAGTGTGATTTCTTTCTTTCTGCAAAAGACTCAAGGGATGTAGTTAAGATTAACTGCTGGACAGAATGGTGATGCTAATCTCATTCTGCCTTTGAAATTGTATCTGAGTAGGAAAGGGGGTTGGGTGCCGTTTTTTTCTGTTTCTTTTAACCATTTTTTTTCTGCTTACAACTTTTGCCTGAGAAGGGAGGGGCACTGTGGCATCCAATCTCTGCTTTATCTCACAATAAAAACAAAAAACAAAAAACAACACAGTTTCTTTTTGCCTACTCTGGTCTGCAGGAATTGGGTATGTTAATAAATGTACTAGCCATTCTCCAATATCTATTGGGCTGCCACAAAAGAAATGATCAACTTATTAATATATATTCTAAAAGACAGAACAATAAGCAATAGCTGGAGATTAAGTCAGGGAGAGGATCAACCTAGAACTAAGGAAAATTACCTGACAGTGAGAATTTTTAATTGATGGGATGATTGTCTCCAGAAACTGTGTGTGCTTCATTATTAGAGGTTTTTGAGAGAAAATTAGACAACTATTTTTCAGTAGGGGGTTGGACCAGAAGACCCTTAAAGTCCCATCCAACTCTGATATTGTGTGTGTGTGTGTGTGTGTGTGTGTGAAACTTCAGTGATTTTCCTTTGCATTTTAGTCTGGATTTATGTTTTGTAGGAGGACAGCACCCACCCATGGAGAAAGAAATATTCTGGGGGGAGATATTAAAAAGGACAGAATATTATATTTTCCAAAAGGAAATCAAGTCCAAGTCTCTCTGCCCTCAGCCAGAAACACAGCAGGTCTGTAGAAATGCAGATGTGATAATCCTTTCAGAAAGGCTGGAACCAAGAAGCTAGAAGCTGATGAGATTAGAAAGACAAAATCCCCTAAAATCTACATACCTCACCCAAACTCTAAAGACGTGATCTTTAGGACATAGGATTAACCCACCAATACCAAAAAGGGCACACTCAGACTCAGGTCAAAGTACATGACACAGAAAATACAAAGCCTCAAATAGGAACAACTCCAAACACAAAAGTCCAAGAAGGTATAAAAACCCACCACTCCCAGCTACATGTGGTCAGCTTTCCCAGAGCCATATTTCTATCTGCCTCTGCTCTTCAATAAACTACAACCTTCTTTCTAAAGCAGTCTCCATTTTGTTTATTTCCGACTTGGACTGGACCTTGATGAAGATTTCTCTTTCAACCGTTTAATAATGCATTTGAGGGCATTCTTGTCAAAGGAACAATCCTATGAAATTATTTTTTACATCATGTGTTTTTGGAACTCTTTGCTACTGCGAAAGAGATAATTAACTGCTGTATAATGTGTGCACTCAGTTTGTTTTCTTTTCCTTGGAGCCAAGGAGGGGAAGGGAAACATTTATAGAGAACCAATTTGGTCTCATGGTTATGGCCACAGGCTACAAAGCTGCAGAAATGTGAGTTCAAATCCTGATTTGGCCATGAGGGCCAGCTGGGTGATTTTGGGCTGGTTATTTGATTCCCTTTCAGCCCTAGGAGGGAGGCATTGGTAAGCCATGTCTATATCTGTTGCCAAAGAAAAACTGTTGGTATCTATAGGATCTCCTGCTTGAGCAGGGGGCTGGACTAGAAGACCTCCAAGGTCCCTTCAAGCTCTATTCTGATTGTGATTAAATGGAAAAAGGGACACATAACTATGGTAGAATACCAACAAATAGCTTGGACCTGCAAAGATTAAAAAAGCTAAGAATTTGAATGAAGTAAGACTTGCAACAAATGTTAAAAACAATTTTTAAAAAGTTTCTTTCAACATATAAAAAACAAGAAAAAAGTCAAAGAAACAATTGGTCCATTAATGCAGGGATCCCCAACCCCTGGGCCATGGCCCACTAATGGGCCTTGAGCCCTTCAGAACTGGGCCACGGAAGTGATGGGCAAGTGTGCACAAGCAGGCAGGCATCCCCACTTGTGTGAGCAGTGGGTGAGTGCGTGTGCATGTGCACCATTTGTCTGAGTGACAGGCGCATATGCCTGCCCCTCATGGAAATGGAGATGTGTGAGACTTCCAGTTTGGCATAGCAGTGAGACGGATGCAGGAAGGCAGGGCTCTGCCTTCCGCACCTGATTTCTCCCTGCTGGAGGCCCTAAAAAGGCCTAAAGTCACCCTGAATAAGTGATGAAGAAGGAGGGGTGCCTCATTGATCATGGAGAGATGGTGGTATTTCTGTTCGATCTGAGGAAAGCCCTCCAAACTGGCAGGGGAAAGACTGGCTACATTCCTGTGGCCGGCCATTAGCCACTGACAACCAAAGAAGAAAAGCACCAATTTGCAGATCGTAAACAGCATGCTTGGAACTGGGTGAGAATATTGATCCTTTCTTTACTATTGTAGAACTGAATTTCCTGGGAAAGTCTCCCAAGAAGCTAAACCTCTGAACGTGAGAAGGAAGGGGATTCCAGCCCCACCCTTCCAGAGGAACGGAAGCTGTGTTTTAATTTCTTTTATGGGGACAGAAATACATAATACTGAAGTGGAAGCTACAGTTTTGATAAATTTGAAAACTGGGATAATTGTTAAGATTTTCTCTTTGGAAAAAAACATTGAGGTGAAATATAAGAAATCAACCCTTTGTCTTAAGAGTGGAAAATGGATTTTGAATGACATTTAATGGTGGATTTGAGTATAGCACTACAACTAGATTCCTGGCTGCTTGGTGACTCCTAGCTTAATGGAGAAAAACTGGCAATAAAGGAAAATATTTTGGCATACCTATCACCCTGACCTTCTTGGATTATAAACACCTATTGAGCTTGGACCTCTAATCTCAAGAATTATTGGGAGAGAAAGAAAATTTTGACTTTTGACTACGTCTGGCTGGGAGAGACTTTTGAACTGTTTTCAGGGTGGTTGAACATTTTGAACACTTTGAACATTGTGGATTACAATCTTGCCTTACCAACAATTCTTGGATGCCTGAGACAAAGGTTCACTACAAAATATTGCTTTTAGGACTGGACTCATATTCTAGAACCTATTGGATTATAAAGATTATATATAAAGACCAGAAAAATAGATGAAACTTTGTTCTACTCTTATTAAGATTGGTGATACTAGACAAGACTTATATAAAAGTTTTGAAAGATTATCTGGAGAGGGGAAACAAAATGGATGTTTTACACCCAGCTAAAAGTGGTAAGAAAATATACCTTGCACCTCCATTTGAAGCCCCCACCCAGGCTAATCAAGGATCACGCATGTGCGTGATGGCGGACCTACTGCTTTCGGCTCCGTAGTCTCCGCGGGGTCCTCAGCGGAGATGGGGAGCCCTTGAAAGTCCGGGGGTGCTCGCCGGCCGGAGTTTGGCAGGAGGAGAGGGTCGGCGAGCGAAGAAGACGCGTCGGACCGCGGGACCACCTGGGCGGGGCCAAGAGCCAAGTGGAGAGGCGGAGAGCCGAGCGGAGAGGCCTGGCGGAGAGGTCGGAGAAGGCCTGGCGAGTCCGGAGAGGCCTGGCGAGTAGAGCGGGGCGGCCAGGGAAGTCGGCGGCTGGTCGGCGTCTCGGGGCCTGGCGGCCGGGAAAATC
>NW_015386210.1:631464-637305 GCF_001527695.2 Protobothrops mucrosquamatus | reverse complement strand
GACGTGGTTGTTCCAGCTTGCGGGACTGGCCTAAGGGATTTTAAAGGGGTTTTATTTATTTTTAAATTTGACGAGTTTAAATATTTCTTTTTAATCAATTTTAATAGGTGTATAATGTGTGTGTTTTTTATCTGATTGTTAGCCGCCCTGAGTCCGTAAGGAGAAGGGCGGGATATAAATGTAATTAATAAATAAATAATAATAAATAAATGATGCCTCAAGAAAAAATAAACACCTTTCAGAAGGAAATATACTCTCTGCTACAACTAATTCACCAAACAATTATCGCACACAAAGAGGACACAGAAAGAAACCATAATGAGACTAAAAACAATTTAGATAATATAAATGAGCAATTCTCCAAATTAAATCTACAATTAGAAAATTCCCAGACAACGACTACAAAGTATGAACAAATAAATCAGAAATTAGAAGATGAAGCAGAGGAAATTTACCCAGAGATGGAAGAGATAAAAAAGGGAAATATAAACTACCATATACAAATAAAATACTGCAAGACTTAGTCATAACAAAAATGGAAAAGGTGCTTTACCCTTTAGGTTTGCAAAATATACCTGATGATGAGGAAGAAGATTTTAAAAAATGGAATATAGAGGTGTCAGGAGAAATGTCACAACTTAGGAGACAAAAAATGAAAAGAGAAATTGAGGGAAAAGGAAAGTGGGAGTTGCTTAAGGAATATAAATGGGTGGAATTCCCCCCCCCAAAATACCCTACCTAAATTGTCTTCCTCATTCCAAACAACTTTTACAAAAATAGAAAGAAAATTCGTGGGCAATTTAATTGCCTTGGCCTAGAAATCTACTTGGCAAAGAAAGAAAGAAAGAGTTAGACTTAAAAAACAGAAAATTTGACATATTAGAGGGGGCATTATATGATTAAATATCTGTTTGAATATGATTAAAAGAATGGATGACCCTTAGATATAATTAGACTTTTATAATGAAAGATATGATTTAGAATTAAAATAGCATTTTTTCTCTTTTTTAATATGGGAACTATGAAAATAAGGAGGATGACTGTTATGAATAACATGGAATGTCAAAATTTGAAACTGACCTCAAATTCGAAAAGTAAACATATATTCAGGTTCCCCACTGGTTGGGGAACCCGAAAAAAAATCATATTTTTTTCTGGATGCGACCTCTCCTTCAGGAGTTAGGCCAGGACATATCTCGCATTTGTTGGCAAATAGCCAATTAAGCATGGAAAGTCAAAATTTGAAACTGACCTCAAATTCGAAAAGTAAACATATATTCAGGTTCCCCACCGGTTGGGGAACCCAAAAAATCATGGGGAAGGAGGATCAGAGAAAAAACACTGGATTGTGCAGTACTGAACAGATTTACAGTATATTGAAGAAGTTAATATTAAATATGTGAACCTAGACAACACATTGTTTACTAAGCACTAAAGATTGTAATTGTTAAAAATCAATAAAACATTAAAAAAAGGAAATGGAGTTCCAAGGAAATGTGTCTGCTATTAACATGGACTTATCCTCTTCCCCCACCCACCCACCCCTTGGCAAGTCCACAAAGCCAGAAAGGTTGGGAACTCTACACTAATGGGAAAGGATGGCAAAGAAGTAAGAGGCAGTAAAAAGAAAGCAGAACTACTTATTCCAAGCCATTTATAAAGATATCAAAGAGTAGTGGGCCTAAGATGGAACCTTGGGTTTCCCACTGCTTACTTCCCTTCATGTAGATGTAGTACCATTAAGAACTACTCACTGAGTATAATTTGTCAGCCTATTACAAATCCATCTAGTGTGCTCCAGGATTTTTGAAAGATACTATATGGTACAATGGTTCTCAAATGGTATCTGCCAGCTCCTTCAGAACTCTGGGATGTAACCCATCATGTTCCAGTGATTAATATTCATTAAGATCAGACAGCTGTTCTCTTATCATTTTCTTGCTTATTTTAATTTCTATTTCTAGTCTGTCTTTTACAGTTATGTTTTTGGTAGGTTGGATTATAATTTCTTTTTGTGTGAAGACTGATGCAAAGAATCAGCTCTGCTTTCTCTCTACTGCCTGTTACTTCCTTGCCATCTTCCCTCTTTAGTGGATTTATAGTTTCCTTGACTTTTTTCTTGAAACAATTTTTTTTTTAAATTATCTTTGACTTTTGTTACAAGTATTTGTTCATTCTGAGCCTTTGCTTTCCTGACTTCATCTTTGCAGATTCTGACTATCTGCTGATATTCTGCCTTACAGTAGTTATCTGTCCCTCTTTCCATTTTTTGTATTTATTCTTTTTGTCTTTCAGTTTATCAGAGAGATCTTTGTGCAGCCATGCTGGTTTCTTCTTGGATTTCTTGTTTTTCTTTTTCAATGTTATTGTGCTGGACTGGGCTTTTATGATCATATTTTTCAGAGTTTTCCAAGCTTCTTAGGTTGTTTTCCCATTTAGGATTTTCATCCAAGGAATCTTTCCCAAGCTCTCTCTGAGTTCGTTAAAATCAGCTCTTTTAAAATCTAAGACTAATTGGTTGCTTATTAAGCTAAATCTGCACTGGGAGATGAGCTTAAGCTAACAAAGTTCTCCAATCTTTCCTGCTTTGTGGACTGGTGGGGGAGGGCGGAGAGGGGCTGGTTTCGCATGTGTGTTCACTCACCACTTCCACAGCTTGGTTCCAAATGGCTCAAGGCCTGGCAGTTGGGGATCTCTGAGCTAAAGGACTCCACAAACCATCTTTATCTACAGCATATTGTGGGTTGAAAGGGGAGAGGAAAAATTAAGTAATCCATTTTATTTGCTTCTTCAATTTGTGTCAGCCTAGTTTTTGAAAACTTATTGGAGAGAATTGAAATAAGACAAATCCAACCTAAAATCGTATTTACAGTTATAAAACTCAAATTCTGGGAAGTATAGCAACATTGTAGGAACTAGTTTTTATTTTTGGATAACAATGATGCTTTCTGCAACAGATCTATTTGTTCCTATTTTATTTTAAATTTATGGTGTTTTAACAATACATTGTATTTTAATATTGGTTCTATTGTAAGATTAAGAGTCCATAAACCTACCATATTCTCGCAGATCTAAAGTTGCTTTAAAGGATAATTGAATTCATATGCTATCCCTTTAAGATAATAATAATGTGGGGGAAAGGGTCTATTGTTTTTACAGAAACTGCAGAAGACATGCAGCTAGCCTGTGAAGAAAATACATGGTATATATTTTAATGTCATGAACCTTGCTGAAGTGTAAGAATTATATATAGGAAGGTCTCTGCTACACTGAAATTCGGTCTTAACCAGAATTTACTGAGATGATAGCAACTCTAGAGACAACCTCTAGGAACTAACAACCATAAAAGATAATTTGTAAATAAGGGCAGGGGGCAACTGAATTAGAGTAATGGGAGATGTAATCAGGGGCGGAGATAATTTATTCACTTTAGAAGCTTTGGATAGGTTGTGACAGCATGATTACTAAGCCAATGAAGAAGAGGTGGGAGGTAAATTTTTAATGGCAATGGAGAACATAAACAACGAATATTGATGATTTAGGGAGTGTCCACTGTGCCTGTGTGCATGAGGAACACCCTCTTTGCAAAGTAGTACAAATAAATTACCATTGTTTTCTCTTGGAAGTTTTGGCTGGTGATTGTTTATTTCAACTAGAAAATGAATCCCATAATAATAATATTTAAATTTGTATTTAATTGTATGGGGCTGGCCATTATTTTTATATTAGATGTCATATTCTCTAGCCTGAATGCTTTTATCCAACTGAATACCTTTACACTAATTTCTGTCACTGTAACCGGTTGTAAACCCATCCTTATCATCTGCACTTAAAATGACAAACATATTGCACATCAGGTAGAAGGAAATAGAAATGTTTTCATATTTCATATTTCACATACCATCTCTTATGAAAAATTCTATAAAACTGTTTTGAATTAGTACATCTATTTTTTATAATTAAACAGTGAGATTTGCTTGAACTAAAATACTCCTTTATATTGGTTATACTCAAGTGTTGTTTCATAATGACAAGAAATTACCCCCCCCCCCTTTATTTTCTATTTGTTTATTCTGCTTTTATTTTTGTTCCTGCATTTCAGGCTGTTTTTGGAAATAACTGGTCTTTGGATTCTGTAAATCTAATCTGTGTCAGGATGCTCTTATGTCTCAGGAGACAATGCTTTTCTATCAACAAAGCACCAGAAGAGATGACCATTTCTAAATATTATTCTAAGATCTCAAAATAAATATTTTTATTGTTTACACTATTCTGCTTCCTCACACTTGTTACTTTTATTTGTATTTTAGATTAATATACTTCCACAAGATTTAGAAAGGATTATTATTTTTATTTCTGCTGAGGCTCATCTATGACTAGTTGATGCAAATATAAGATCGTTTGAATCCACTGTTCAGTCACTAAAAATATGAAAAATACACCGCTTTTACAATGTTTGCACTTATTTTAAAAATCAGACTGTAATTTTCTGACAGAATATACTTATTGTGATTTTAATTTTATAAAGAAACTTGGTGTTTGGTGGGTTTGCCACAAATGTTACCTACAAGATATTTTGCAGCAACAACTGAAGATTTACAATCAGTGGAATTTAATTCTAGTGCTTATTGTGAAAAAGCATTTCAAAAGAATATTTAAATAACAAATTTATTTAACTGTCCCATGGTAATATTGAGAATTTTCATTCCATTAACTGAAAGCTTAAAAAACAATAATTAGTAAGAACTATAATTATATACAAAACTGTCCCATTAAATTAAACTTGATTAAAGTTGGTGTCTAATACATCCCAAGCAATTTGATAATATCTTTTATACAATTCTCCATCAACCATTTTTTAGTAGTCTAAGACAACTCACCATATCTAGGTTGGTGCAATCCAGTGTGTGTGGCCAGGTCAGTGTGCACTTGTGAGTGCAGCCAGGTCAGTACGGATGTCTCAGCATGGCTGGATCAGTATGGACAAGTAGGTGCAGCTGTGAACAAATCAACCTGGCCAACTGGCAGGCGGACAACTCAGTGCCCCATTAGAAGAAACATCAGCCCCCAATGTGCTGGCTGATGGGATGTGGGGACAGGAAGCCATGGGAGAGAGGGTGTTGATGAAGGAAGTCATCCCAGAGCCCAGATTATTCCTCTTTTACTTCAAAGAAAGCCAGCCCCATGGAGTTCAGTAAGGCTTCTTCAGCCAAAGTTCAGGAAAGTAATCTGGAGGACAAATGCATGCCTAAGTACCTTTACATAGGAATAATTCCAAGACACAAAAAAGAACTTGGCTAAGCAAATTCAGGGGAATGAAATAGAGTTAGGGTAGAGCTCATTAACAGCGCTGACCCACCCTGCTACCTGCACATTGCACTGGGTCTTGGATATGTTTTCACTGTTTATTTTCCACTCTGACTAGAAACTTGCTATTGTCAAGACTGTGTTTTCCATCTAGCAGTTATATATATAACTTTTTAAACCCTTAAATTTAGACCCTTCTACAATTTGCTGATGATTTCTCTTCTCTCCCAAGTTGTGAATAAAGGGTTGCACAAATCGAAGGGGCATGTATCCTCTCTTGAAAACAGGACTGAGAATCCACCCCCTTGAAAAAAATAAAATAAATCCTTGGTGTACAACACTGGGCCAGCCCTTTCCATGCAAGCCTACCTTTCATGGTCATTGTGTTAGAAAAAGAAGGAAAGGGGCTGTTTGGATGCAAGTAGAGACAAAAACAATCATAGGTGTTAAAATTGGGGGGGGAGGAATGGGTGGAATGGGGCAGGACTCTCCATAGAGAAGAAGAAATTGGAAAGAAAGAGGTGGTATTTCATC
>NW_015386210.1:604669-631364 GCF_001527695.2 Protobothrops mucrosquamatus | reverse complement strand
AGGAGGAGGAGGAGGAGGAGGAGGAGGAGGAGGAGGAGGAGGAGGAGGAGGAACATCCCCATTGCAATAATGCTTGTGTATTCCTTCCCCTGAATTTTACAATTTCAGTGGGTATTCTGTTCTCTATTCTCCATTCTCCATTTTCTGATGAGGGGTTTCCTTGCAAAGTTTGGGGGGAAGTTGTATTCACAACCCTGCACAAGGGGAAGAATGAAGAAACCTCCAGGAGCATGTGAGGATGCTGAGAGCTGAATGTGAATTCAAATCCAAAGAAATGGAGAAGGGGAAGGAGGAAAATGAGGAGGGGGGAGAAAGAGAAGGAAGAGGAGGAGGAGGAGGAGGCACCTCCCTGGGCTTTGTTCTGTTTTAATGAATGCACGTGTGTTGTCTGTTTTTATGACCCAGAGAACTGGAGAAAATACCTTGATTGTTATCTTCTGTATCAGTAGGAATTTTATTTTGTAGTTCATATGGTTCTTGTATTTGCACTTTTTTGTTATAGGAAATATTGGCATAGATGTGGAATCTTGTGCCCTCTGATTTGGTTTAGCTCCAGAATTGGTCCCTGTCTGTTTTTAGTTCTTTGTACTGTTGTCTCCAGTTCTCAGTTTCTCTGCATGAAATGATTAAAAGTAGTGAGCACAAGACACCCCCCCCAAAAAAAAGATCATCCACCTCTCAACATTGACAGGGCAAGGCACTAAAATAGTAAATAATGGCATTTGGTGTAATGATTCGTATAGCTTGATGACGATGGCTACATATGAGATGTCTACTACTATTCTAAGCCAGAGAGAAAGAAAAAAGTTTTGTTCTGATGGATACCTCTATGTATTTGAAAGGCTGAGTGCAATTGAATCTTCCATTAGATTTTGGCACTGTGACCAACAGGAGCAATACAAGGCCAGAATTCACATCACAAATAGAGAAGTAGTCAAAAGGATTAATGATCATTCCCACTGTTTTTCAGCAGTGAATATGGAAGTGGCAAGATTCTAGACATGGATGAAGCACAGAGCTCAAGAGACAGTGAAAGGGATAACTAATGTTATTAACACCTGTCTAGCCAACATGCGCCTCTTCCTCCTCCTCCTCTGCCTCCTTTTGTTCCTCCTTCCCCTTGTTTGAAGAAAAAAAAATCTTCAGTTCATTCCTTCCAGATCAGCGCTGATGAATGAAATGAAAAGTTGGGAAGTAAGCTGCTGGGAAAGGAGGTTTTATTTTGGAAGCCGGAGACTGCAGTGACAACAGGTTGGGTTCTGGGTCAGCTGGCAGATTGGAAGGGTGAGTAGAATGATTTTTATACCCTTCTGGACTTTGTGATTGAGATACTTGCTAGTTGGTTTTTTTCTTGTATTTTGATTGTCCCTATCTGGTTTTCAGGGTAGTGGACAGGGTCAAGTCTAGCTTTGGGAAGGGAGGAGAATGCAAACTTAGTGGGTTATTGTGTTTATCTAGTTTAACTCTGTCAATTCAGCCTTCCTCAGTCTAAAGCATGGAAACCACTTCTTGTTACATTCTTGTAGTTTTGTATCCATTTGCAGAATGCTCTTATGGGGTTGCCTGAGACTATTCTGCTTGGCTGAGAGGCAGGGTTTTTTATTAGCCTTTACAAATGGTTCTTTTTCTTTCTATTTTCCTGGGATCATGGAATGGGGGGTGTTTTATAACTCTTTCTCATCCTTTTCCTCCTTCCCCTTCCCCATTTCTTTGGATTTATGCAAATGAGGCAGGATTTATAACTCTAAATAAATGTAGAATTCATATTCAGCACTCAACATCCTCATATGCTCCATGCGGTTTCTTCATTCTTTGTCTAGTTTTTGAACTCAATCCCCAAACTTTGCAAGGAATCTCTCATCAGAAAAATCAGAATGGAGAATGGAGAACAGGGCATTTATGCAACTGGGAGGAGAATGCCTCATCCTACTCTTTCAGCCCCTTATACTCCTCCTCCATTTCCTCCCTCCCATTCCTCATTTCTCTGTATTTGTGAAATGGAATCATGGATGACCCTTCACCTGATTCAGTGAGACTGCTGTGAAAGGACTTGTACTTTGGAAGGATTTATAACTCTAAATAAATGTAGAATTCACATTCAGCATTCAGCCTCCTCATATGCTCCATGTGGTTTCTCCATTCTTCCCCTTGTGCAGTATTGTGAACCCACCCTCCAAAATTTGCAAGGAAATCTCTTTTTGGAAGAAATCAGGCTTGCTTACCCAGCTGGGAGAGTGAAAGTGCCGTCGCAAACAAATGAAGCCACGAAGCCAGCTGCTCGAAAGGAGATCTCTATTTGGGGTTCAGAAATTATACAGGCAGCAACTTTCATTTCTGGGACAGCTGACAAAGTAACCTGATGAGTACATGGAGTTTTATATAATTCTAGGGCTTTGAAATTGAAATATTTGGGGTTGTAAAATATTCCTTGAATGTGTGTGTGAAAATGCCAGATTGTCACTTTCTGTCTTATATTATGGCTAAGTCTTTGAAAGCAGATGGGAATGTAAATTTAAAAGGCTCTTTTATCTTTCTGCTTTGTAAAAGATTGTGTGGCTGTCAGAAGTTTTTATGGATTTGAGTACTCATGAATGAAATTATCTATTCACTAGCACCTAGCTGCTTGAGTTCATTAGAGACATGAATAGTACCTGAGGCCGTTTAGTGCTATTGCTGATAGAGAGACACCAGGCACAAATTGTTTCTTTTAGGAAAGTTTTCCTCTTTGATAGAGGCATCTTTCTATTGTTAATCCTTTTGAATGGTAAATTCTTTGGGGAGGGGGTGCTTTTTTACAATCCCCCATTTTATGCTTTTTTTAAAAAAAATGCATAATTTTTAGAGTTTGTCAGAGTACATTTGATATTTTTCATCTATTTGGCACATCATAAGAGAGATAGGATAGGCATCTCTTTTGGGTTTTTATGGGATTAGGAAACAGCTCACGTGATTACTAAGGCAGAGTGATATGCACTGACAGAGACAGCAGAAAAGGATTCCCATGACTGTTATGGTAATAGTACCCAGGAAGAGTGCTTTCAGCCAGTGAAAATTTGGCAGCCAAGATAAGAGTCCAGATAAATTGAAGAAGAATTTGTCATACCCAATACTCTGTCTCAATTCTTCAAGGTGTTTTGTATTACTTTCTATTAGTTCTGAGTTTTCAGTCAGGTTGAAGCAGCACATGCCTCAAAATTCCTCACAACCTTGATTGTGGATTAATAACAAATAATCAATGGTTGCCCTGTTTTCAAGCATTGCTTCTCAGGGAGCACACTAGGCTATTGATAATTCCCAACTAGGGATACTGCAAATGCTACATATTCTATTTTTGTGAGTAATACAGTTTTGGAGTCACAATCGAATGACGGGGTTTGGAGTTGTCTTTTCTGCCATTGCTGTAATGAAGGCATAAGGATCATTAACCTACCTAGGGTACAAGCCCCACCCCAGTTGAATTAGCATGAAGATAAGAATAAGCCATGGTGCCATAAAGCAAAAACCATTCTAAAGGGAGCTTGACATGTCTGTAAGTAAAGGGAATGGTCTCAGTGCAATTACAGGACAGACCTGTGTTAATTAAATTTTGGCATTTTAGTAACTTAGGGACAGCACAGTCTTCCATCCTAAAACTTATGGCTGAGTTAGTTACAGTTGCTGTGTTTAATATAAACATTGTTTCATCCTTAATGTCAGTATTAGATCCCCATTTGAAGATGGTGAAGTATGAATTTGCAAGGTGGAAATTCCTAAATTTGTTATAATTCTGAGTGGCCTGTGGGAGGGCAGCTACCCCAAAAAGGCAAGTAGTTAGGATATCCTTAACAGATTTACCCCTGCCAGACAGAAATCAGTGGTATTCAATACTTCCTGTGCTAAATATCCCCAAATATAGCCTTTGTCAGGGAAGAATTTAGTTCTATAAAACCATCAGTTTAGATGGGTTACAAGACAAATCAGATATAGTGCTGCTATGACCTTTCACCCTCCCCACATAGTTTTCCCTGTCCTCTTCAGTGTTAAACAGAGAATCCAGTGCCCACTTGTTTGTTTCTGAGTCTTTTCTGTGCTTTATGTGTCAGACCTTCAGTGCCGGGTTTGGTTCAGCGCTGTGATCGAGGATGGCTGGCTTGATGTCAGATTAGTGGATCTAGCCATCTTTTTCAGCAACTTTCACGCTATCTGTGTTGTCAGGATTTCAAAGGGTCTGTTCCACTTCAGTTGCAGTGGTAACTTTTGAGTAAACGACTTAATCCAGACACAATCCTGATTGAAATTGATGTTTTTTTCCAGTAGCAGTGTCTGCGTCAGTGCACTGTGCTTCCACAATCTGCTGAGTTGTTGATGCTGAGCTGTAAGATAACATAAGGCCAACTCCCCCTTTTCTAGATTTAAGGAGTAGGGGGTTTAAATCTTTCAGGGTGTTTGGAGGCTATTTCAAATGGGGAAATGGCCAAATCTCGTCTAGGTCTGGTCCTAAGGTGAAATAAGGCTATAGGCAATGCATGGGGCCGAGTTTCCTGGCAGAGTGTACCCAATAGGGTTTTAAGTTCTCTGTTCTGGTATTCTACACCCCCCCCCCCACAAGCTAGGTTGTAAGTTTTGAGGAATCCCTAAGATGTATAACACATGGGTGATTACTTGTGATACAAAATGTTTTCCCCTGTCCATGTCTAAGGCACTGGGTACTCCAAATCTAGGCACAATTTCTTTTAGAAGGTAGTGGGCTGTTTCAATTGCTGTGGCACGGCAACAGGGGAAGGCTTCTACCCAGTGGGTGAGCTGGTCCCAACATCCCAGGGCATATTGGAAGCCATTTGTCCTAGGCAGTTGGATGAAGTCTAGTTGTAATTTCTCAAAAGGGTGCTGTGCCCAAAGTCTTCCCCCTTCACAAACAATTTTCCTGGAAGAGATATTATTAGCCTGACATGTTTGGCATTTTCTCGCTACCTTGGCTGTCTCACTGTATGCTCCAAGTTCATATCGAACTCTTCTAGCAGTATCTACTATGAACTGGATCCCACAGTGGCCCTTTGAGTATAATTGTTGGTATATGAGTCATAGAAAGTAGTGGGGAGCAATAGGCCTGCATCTGGGACTCTCCAAAACCCTTCCTGAAAAGTTGCTTCATACTTGTCTACCCGTATTTCTGCTTCCCCCTTTTCTAAGAAATCTTGGTAAGGAATTTCTGTGTGGATCTTAATGGCAGGGGCCAAAATGGGCGGGGATAGGGATTGTGTAGCAACCCATTTAGCAGTGTGATCTGCTTCTTGATTGTCTTTGGTAATTTATGTACTATCTCTTTGATGTGCTCTATAATGAATGACAGCTAAGGCTGAGGGCAATTGAATGGCTTGTAACAATTTGGAGACTAAGGCTACATGGGCAATTGGGTGTCCAGCCAAAGTGAGAAATCCCTGTTGCTTCCATTCAGCTCTTCTGGCATGACAGATTCCAAATGCATACCTGGTATTTGTATATACATTGGTATACCAGTTCCTCGCGGCATAGCATGCTTGGATCAGAGTAACTAGTTCAGTTGCTTATGTGCTATAAGAGGGAGGTAGTGATGAAGCCCAGATGATTTCATGTAGGGAGACGACAACAGCTCCAGTGACTCTAGTTCCCTTGTTTAGATAGGAGGATCCATCACTAAAAAGTTCTAAGTCTGGGTTTTGTAGTGGTATATCTATCAAATCGGGCTGTGGCAATTCAGTGTTGTGGATGAGGTAGAGACAGTCATGTAAGGTACTGTCACAGTGCTGTTGGCAGTAGGGTGGCTGGGTTCAGGGTGGTATATCATTCAAAGGTGATGTGGTCTTCAGAGAAGAATTCAGCCTCATACTGAGCCAGCCGTTGTTGAGTGAAGACTTAGGTCTGTGATTTGAGAAGGATTCCAAAGACTTTGTGGGGAATTTTCAGTGTGAGTGGGTGACCAGATCCCTCGAACATTTAACAATTTCAACTGTTGCAGCAACTGCTTGCAAACAGGGAATGGCTCCCTGGGCTACTGGATCTAGTTGAATTGAATAATAGGTTACTGGTCTTAACGTTGGACTGAAGCTTTGTGCCAGCACTCCTGAACCCATCCCTTGTGTCAGCTGTCCAACTAGCAAATTCAACATTGAGGAACCTCTACAGCTTTGAGCTGCCATAAAAGATAAACTTTATTGGTACTGAAGAAGCAAAATGAGCTCTAAGTTTCCTGCATGAAAATCATTGTTCATAACTCCCACCCACCAAGTGTTCATGTTGCCCAATTAAATTTCCTTGGTTTGTTATGAGAACAGCCCACTTCTCTGTCAGACACCTGGTTTTGTGACCACAATCCATATATGGCTTCTTAAAATCCCATTTCTCCCAAGCTTCCCCTCCCCTGTTTTTATGACGAGTGACAGAGGTTAGCAAGCATCTTAGCAGTTCAATCTTGACATGCTGGCCCCTTGCAAAAAAAAAAAAAAAATAAGCATAGGGAAACAATAAATACAGTCATCCAACCATTCACACATTATTCCCTTGGATATTGCAGGTATTTCTCATGAAACTTTTGTATTAGTCGATCAACCTTAACATCCTGGGCTCTCACCCATTCAGCCTCAGCTAGGGGGTAGCCTTTCCACAGGACTAAGTATTGTAACTTCCCCCTAAAGATCCTTGAATCTAGTATTTTCTTAATCTCATAATGCTTCTCACCGTCTTAATCTCATAATGCTTCTCACCGTCTTAATCTCATAATGCTTCTCACCGTATAGGAGGAGGTTCCTCTCTCCCAGGTCTCAGGCTGGACCTTTTGAAAGGCTTCAATAAGCTGCAATGGAATACTGGGCGAACTTGCATCAATTCTTTTGGCAACTGTAATTTTACAGTTATTGGATTAATTATTTTCACAACTGAGAAAGATCCTATGTATTTAGGGCTCAACTTCTTACAAGGCTGCCTGAGCTTGAAATACTTAGTAGACAGATATACCTGGTCCCCAATCCTATAACTCTCTTGGGGAGCTCTCTTCCGATCAGCCTGTTTCTTTTACGTTTCCTAGTCTTATCCAATGCCTTCTGCACTTCCCCCCATGTAGTTTTTAAGTTATACATCCAATAAGCTAAGGACAACAAGGAAAGGGACCCCTGGGGTAGTCTGCAGCTGTCACTACATTGGATGGGGTGAACTCAGTACAGCTCTGTCCAGAATTATTGTAGGCTACCTCTGCCCAATTGATTTGGTGGTACTTCACATAGCAGCGTAAATACTGCTTTATCATTGAGTTAGCTTTCTCTGCCACCCCACTGATACTCAAATGGAACCCAGAACTAAGCCCCTGTGAGGACCCTATTAACTTAATAAATTCCCGCCAGACTTTGCAGTAAACTGCACCCCCCCCCCCAGTCAGAGATGATGCATTTTGGGATTCCATGCAGCCTATATATATGCTGCAAAAATAGTTTGGCTAAGGTCCAAGCTGATGGGAGTTTCGAGGCATGCCACAAAATGCACTTGCTTCAAAAACAGGTCAATCACAGTCCAGATTATGGTATTCCCAGAACTCTCAGGCAGTTCCACAATGATGTCCATGGCTATCTCCTCCCATGGTCTGTGGGAGTTAGCCCCCATTGCAACAGTCCAGGAGGTTTTCCTGGCAGTCTTTTCACAGAAGCGCAAATTGAGCACCCAGCAACGTAGTTCTCTATGTCCTTGTTCATCTTGGTCCACCAAAATTGTCTCCTGGTCAAGTGGAGGGTCTTCAAAACACCAAAATGACCTGCTGGCTTCACGTCATGACTCCTTTGCAAAAAGTGGGCCCTTAAGTTGAGTGGCACATACAGTTTTGAACCCTTCCAGGCCAGCCTCTCTTTCATCGTCATGTCCCCTTCATAGTTCCTAAACCATTAGTCCCCCTCCAGGACTTTCCTCAGCTTTTGAGTGATCTCATTACCAGTTGGGTGACAGAGAGCTGATAGATTTGGTTTCGTAGAGCCCTGCGCTGCTAGCTGTCCCGAGGGAATGATCAAGTTAATTAATTCCTCCCTGGAACTCTTGTATTGTGATAGGCGTGAAAGCGCATCTGTCAAGAAGATTTTTTTCCCCTGGCAGATACTGAAGGATAAAGTTAAATCGATTGAAGTATTGAGCCCACCGGACCTGTTTGGGGGACAATTTCCTTGGGGTCCTCAGGACCTCCAAATTCTTGTGGTCTGTCCACACCTCAAAAATGATTTTGCTACCCTCCAGCAACTGACTCCAAGTGAGCAACACCCAACAGACCACATAACCCTCCTTCTCCCACACTACCCAGCGGCTCTCCATGTCATTCAATTTGCGAGAGGTGTAGGCACATGGCTGGAGTTTCCCTTCTTTTGAAGCAGGACAACCCCACTGCTACATCACTAACGTCTGCTTAGATTATGAAGGGCACTGTTGGGTTCAGGTACTTAAGGGTTGGCTCACCCATGAAAAACTGCTTGAGTTTTTCAAAAGCTGCTTGACAGTCCATAGTCCAGTTGAGTGCCTGGCTTGCCTTGGGTTTCAGCCCTCCCCTCTCGTTTTTAACAGCTCTGTAATAGGCAAATCTATCTGTTCAAAGGAGGGGATGAATTGTCAGTAGAAGTTAGCAAACCCTAGAAAGCTCTGTAGCTGCCCTCCGGGTTTGGAGGGCTTCCCACTCTAATATGGCTTTCATTTTCCCATGCGATACTTTAAATAGTCGAAGCCACTTTTGTGGAATTTGCACTTGGATTGTTTGGCATAGAGTTTGGCTGTTAGCAATTTCTGCAGCACTTCCTTCACTAGCTTCACATGCTCATCCATTGTCTCTGAGTAGATGAGAATATCATCTAGGTAAATCAGCACCCCTTTATATAGATCAGTGGTGGCGAACCTATGGCACGGGTGCCAGAGGCGGCACTCAGGGCCCTCTCTGTGGGCACGCGTGCCATCACCCCAGTCCTAGGCCTTCAGCTGGGTTTTATAAAATCTTTTCACTTTAGGCCTCCGCTGCCGTGTGCAAAAAGAAAAAAAGGTTCAATCAGTCAATTTCAACTTCTTGCGGGAAAAAAAAGATCTTGCAAAATTGGAATTGATTGATTGAACTTTTTAGTCCCACCCAGTCTGCCGTTACCACTGCAGCCACGGCCACCCAATGGGCCACACCCACCCAGCACTCGACGATGCATAAATGGGTGTTGGGTTGCAGTTTGGGCACTCAGTCTCTAAAAGGTTCGCCATCATTGATATAGATGATCACGCAGCACCTCGTGAATTAGCTGCATGAACACCACTGGCGCTTCCTGCAGTCCAAAAGGCATCACCTGAACTGGTAGCATCCCAAGGGGCAATTAAAAGCAGTCTTCCATTTATCTTACTTCCTGATCCTCACATGATAATACGTCTCTCTTAAATCCAACTTGTTGAACACCTTGGACAGGTGCCCCAGCATGTCTTTCATGAGGGGAAGGGGGTACATGTTTTCCACGCATACACCATTAATCCCCCTAAAATCCATGCACAACTTCAGCAATCCATCTTTTTTTTCCCTTAAAGAGCACTGGTGCCGCCATTTTATATTTAGCTGGCTGGATGAAGCCCCTGGTTAAGTTCTTGTCCACAAAGGCTCGGAATTCCACCGTCTTCCCCGAGGTCATAGAGTACATTTTTGGTTTAGGGAGTTTTGCCCCGGTAGCAACTGAATAGCACAGTCTGGGGGGTGGTGAGGAAGGAGCGCATCCAACTTCCGCTCGCTAAAGACTTCTGCCAGGTCCCCATACTTCTTTGGAGTATGTGGCTCTGTTGGGCTGCTCTCAGCAAACCTGTTGATTTTCTCTGCTTTCACTTTTATAGCCTATTATGCTCACCTAACTTTTGGCGGCTTTTCCACCACCAGGCCTTTCTCCTCTTTAATCCTCAGCCGCCACTTGTTGCTTTCCCAGTCAACTGAAGGGTAGCAAAATCCTTTCTGAGGTGTGGATGGACAACAAGAATTTGGAGGCCCTGAGGACCCCAAGGAAATTGTCCCCCAAGCACGTCCAGTGGGCTCAAAACTTCAACCGATTTAACTTTATCTTTCAGTATCTGCCAGAGGGAAAAATCTTCCTGGCAGATGCGCTTTTATGCCTACCACAATACAAGAGTTCCAGGTAGGAATTAGTTAACTCGATCATTCCCTCGGGGCAGCTAGCAGCGCAAGGCTCTACAAAACCAAATCTGTCAGCTCTCCCTCATCCAGCTGATAATGAGATCACTCAAAAGCTGAGGGAAGTCCTGGAGGTATATAGGATTGCTTTAACTTTGGCTTTAGCACTCTCAGTGTTTTATATTCAAAAGTACTGTCTCTCATCAGAAAATTGAGAATGAAGAACGGAGCACCCACTGAAACCATAAAAATCAGGGAAAGGAATGTGCGAGCATTTGTATAATGGGGGAATGCCTTCTTGACTCTCTGTTTCTCTCTTTTTCAGGTCAGTCTCAGCAACATGTTGATGTTTAGGAAAAACAGGAGGAAATGGAGGCCTCTGAAAGGGGGGAGGATAACCATTTCCATCACCCAGGTTGGATGGGAAAGATAATACAACTGGAACCGGGATGAAATACGGCATCCCTCTTTCTTGTTTCTTCTTCTACATAAAAACTCCTGCCCCATCCCCTCCATTCCTCCCTCCTGACTTTACATCTGATCCTTTTTTTGTGTGTTTGCTTCCAAACAGCCTGAGAGGTAAGCTTGCTGGGAAAGGACTGTCCCAGTGTTGTACAACAGTTTATTTTTTTTCCTCCCCCCTGTTGCAAATCTTCTCTTAAACCTTTGTCTACAACTGGGGGGGGGGAGAGATCACCAGCAACTTATAGAAGGGTCTAAATTTAAGGGTCTGAAAAGTAAATTATATATGTATTTATTATTTTAAATCCTTAGACATTATAAATCCTTCAGCAATATTATCACTGAATCAGGGGAAGGAGTGAGGATGGTAAAATCATACGATATGGTAGTGTCCCTCTAAATGAACAGGATTAGGGACTAGCTGCCTGGCACCTCTGCTGCCTGCTAGATGAAAACCCATTCTTGGCAACTGCATGTTTCTCATCAGAATGGAAAATAAAAAGTCAAAATGTATCCAAGACACAGTGCAATATGCACTTGGCAGGGCAGGGCAGTCCTAATTATGAGCTCCACCCTACCATATTCCATTTCCCTGAATATGCCTAGTCAAGTTATTTTTGTATGCTTGGAATTATTCCCACATAAATGTACTTAGGCATGCATTTGTTTTTTCGGATTACCTTCCTGAGCTTTGGTGAAGAAGCCTTGCTGAAATCCATGGGGCTGACTTTCTTTGGAGTAAAAGTGCAATAGGCTGGGCTCTGGAACGATTTCCTCCATCAACATTCCCCACACATGGCAGGCAAAACCCGCAAGCCGTAAATGTTACCAAGTTGTTCCACTGAACTCTTATAGTGTTTAGTGCCCTTGAATGAGGAAGTTCCGTTCAGAAAAGGCAGACTATGGCTGGATCATGCCTGCCACATTCAAGTCTAAATTCTCAGGAGTTTCACTGCACTTCAGGGTACCTGACGGCATGGCAAGGAGGAAGAAGCTTCTGGCATCTTATTAAGAGCTGCCTACTTGGTGAATAAGGCCCAGATTAAGCCTGCATTATCCTCCTGGCAAATGTTCGCCTTCCAGCAATGCTGGAAAACAAGAGGCAGGCTGCTGGAGCAGGAGCAAAGCCACAGTACGCTGGGCTTGGCTGGGCTTGGAGAAAGTGGAAGATGTCCAGTTGTGGGATTCAGCCAGTTCGCACCACTTCGGCAGAACCGGTAGCTAATTTTTGTTGCCCAGGCCCAGAATGGACTTCCGGAAGCGGCATCCACACAGAGAACTGGTTGTTCACATATTTGAATCCCACCACTGAAGATGTCCTATACCAGCTCTTCCTCTGGGGGTGAGACAATTTCTCTGCTGTTGCCTATTAGGCATGATAGATTGATGCTATAAATCTTTAAACCCAACAGGAGCAAGGCCAGGGTTTTTTTCCCGTATGATCCTCACTGTCACCCAGTCTTTCTCAGATTCCTGCTGACTTCTCCCTCCCCCCCCTCCCGCAGAAGCATGTTTCTCAGGCTTACTTTGTAGGGAGAAGCTGCAGACAATGGACCAGCTGTTTCATGGAGCTCTCTGGCTGATATCCCAAACAGTCATCCTAGAATGGTAGCCGCAGGGCCACAATCTGGACATGGATGGAGGCTTGTTGTGGCATGCAGTCTGTGTTCGCCAGGCTGTGCTTCCCATCTTGGGAGGCAAGAAGGCATCTGCCAGGGCAGGCCAGACCTAATTATCAGCTCCGCTGCTCCACTGTGCCTTGGGCCCAGAACGGGACAATGTTTCTTCTGGTGGGGGAAAGTGCCTCTACTTTCCCCACTTGATCCAAATTGTCTCATAATGGTGATTCTCCTCACCACGAATTGTCCCCATCCCTGCATCCCTTTGGCCGACACATTAGAGGTTGTAGGCTGGGGTCACTTGTTCCATGCCAAAGCAGCCATGCCCACCCAGTTGTGCCTATCCATTTGTGCCAATCTAGCTGCACTGAGTCATCCTTGCCAATTTATCCATGCTGACTTGGCCACGCCCAGCCAGCCATGTCCACCTGGCCATAGTGAGTCATCCCATTCCAATTTTTTAAATTGATTACTTTTGGGGATTCCTCAATATTATTTCAACATATCAAATGTGCATAATTGATACATGTGAAATCACAGTTCAATTAAATTCAAATTTAGAAATTCAATTCCTTACTAAACTTTCTGGAAGTAAATATTTGTTTCTGTTGATTGATAGTGAACAAAGTAGTTCAATACAGTACATTGAATTTAATGTAGAAATCCCTTGTTCCTTAATCTCGAGTGGGAACCTTATGCAGGTTATATGTGTGTCCGATTATTGCATATGCATCAAATAAAAAGGAATTTTAAAGTACTTATAAGGTTAATCTGATAAATAAATTAAAAATGTTGGGTAGATGGCCAGATGTTTATCACCAATTTATATACAGTATATAGAGACAAACTTTTTATGAGTTGAATATCACAGAAAATTCTGTATTAAAATACTGATCAAATGATGAAAATCTGAGCAGCAGCATGTCAAATTGCTTGCAGAAAAATAAACAAAAAGATTGTTATAACCATCAAAGATGGAAACAAGCTATAGACCAGGGCTTTTCAACCTTTTCACCCATTGTACCACTTTTAGGATATGGCAACATCCGAGTACCACCAGTTGCCTAGCAAGGTGTCAAAAATTTGATGATCAAAAAAGAAAAAAAAAAAAAAAGGAAAAAAGTGATAAAGTACAGGTAATCCTCGACTTACAACAGTTCGCTTAGTGACTGTTCAAAGTTACAATGGCACTGAAAACAGTGCCCCCCCCAAGCCACAGCCTGCCCGCCAGTGGCGCTCTTCCTCCTGTCAGAGTTTTTTTTATCATTGTGAGCATTTCTGTTGAGGATTGGCCATGGGGGTGGGGTGGGGGGTGTTTGGTTTTTATTCCCACCGTCTGCTGGGTGGTTGCAGCAGGTTTTGGTCACTTCACATGACCCTGGGACACTGTGACCATCATAAATATGAATCAGTTGTCAAACATCTGAATGTAAATCACAAGACCCTGGAGATGCTGCAACATTCCAGCTGATCGGTGCTTCTTCTGGGCTCAGCAGAAGTGCCAGGATCAGTGCTGCTTTCCAGCTGATTGGTGCTTCTTCAGGGCTCAGTAAAAGCACCAGGATCAGTGCTGAGCTCCAGCTGGAGCCTGGCGCTGATCCTGGTGCTTCCATTAAGCCCTGACAGCCCCGAAGCGCCGAACAGCTGGAAAGCGGCACTGATCCTGGTGCTTCCGCTCAGCCCTGCAGCTGCAGCCATCTCTCGCTCAGGCTTGTGCGGTGCTGCCACCGGTTCAGCTCATTCCCCTCCCCCGCTACCACTTTTCTAGGATGGTCGCGTACCATCTACCAGGTGCCAATGTACCACAGGTGGTACCCGTACCACTGGTTGAAAAGCTCTGCTATAGACTTCTAAAAGTTCTATTTTTAAAAAAAGAAATTACTCAAACTTTTAGTAAATCTAACATTTATTTGATGGAGATATAGTCATTTTTAAGCTAAAATTACCTTTCCAATGACAATTCACTATGGAAGAGATAAAAAAGTGGTATGGAGTATGAGTAATGAAAAAGCATCAAGTCTGGATGGATTTCCTGTAGAACGGCATAACAGATATACTTTGTAAGTTTTATCAACTACATAGTTGACATTTCTGAAAATGGTATTTTATCATCTTAATTTAATGAAGTATATATTACAGTTATACCAAAACTTGGTAAGGTTGTGTGCTCTCATCCCTATTTCATTTATTAATGTGGAAATTAAATTAAAACCTTTAAGCTTTATTTCTTCTATACAGGTAGCAAGTATTATAAATTATTAGTTTTTCACATTCCATTTTAAAATGAAGTTTTATGTGTATAAATCTGCTGTTTCTTAAAGAGGGTTGTAGAAAGAATCCCATGTACTATGTGACAAAATGAATGAATGTGATGAAAATGAAACAAGTGAGATTTAGACATTTTAGGTTAACGGGTCCCATTATCAAATTGTCTCTGAAACTAATTTATTCATTAAATATTCATTTACTGCCAGTTTAATCCAGCTAAGCCCCAAACCTTCATTCCTAGTATTGGGTCAATATAATTTAGAGATGTTTATAAAAACCATTAAGTCTCATCCTTTCTTACTGAGCATCACCGAATAATCTTTAGGAGTGTGCGCATGACATCATGCAGGAGGAAAGAAGGAAGATATTCATTGTGTGAAAAGAACACATTTACTTGGAAAACTCATGATGTTGAATTTAATGGGGCATCTTTTCCAAGGATTATACATTGGTAGACATTCACTGATATTTGCTAATGAATGTCTGCATCAAATAAACAGTTATTAAATGCAAGGCTACAAAATGCACAACTTCAGTGAACTTCAGTGAGTTTGAAAACTCTGATTTCTGTGAGGCAATAGATTTAGATTTACAACAGATGTCTAAGATAATAGCTAATTTATGAATCTAAGGAAACACAAGTTAATGTAAGTTTCCAATATAGTATGCAGGTCACAATTGTGGCATATGTTAGGTGCAGGAAATAAAAGTAAATAGGTTTCTATTTAAGACTACAAAATAGTTCTAACTGGTAAACATTGTTTTTAATGTTGATCTGCCTTCAGAAAAAAAAGAGCATACTTCAATGCATATTAAAAAGCTACTGCTGGCACAGTACTGGCTCAAATAAAAGTTTTTTTTGTTTCCATAACAGCTATAATAGATTTTATAAAAATATTTTTACAACAGATGGTTTTAACACCCACAAGACTTCATACATGTACATACATATGTATGAAAAATGTTAGTATGTGATAAAAGAACAATATAATAATTAGGAAATTAATTCCTCTTCTCAGGCACTTACAATATTGTTCCTTTTGCTCTCCAGTCTTGAGACAGCAAGTCCTGCAATTCACCTTCATCATTACTTCCAATATCATCCTCTTCTTTAGTCTGTGTGACTCTTCGAGTCATGGCTTCCTTTAATTTATCTTTCCTTATTTCCTGGCGGTCACGCAGTTGTTCAACCCGACGGAAACATTCTCTAAGATAAAATAAAATAAACAGTTTGCCCTCTTTTTCTGATTAAGTGAAAGTCTAAAAACATAAACCTTATACATTCATGCAATGCAACTTCATGTAAAGAGCATTTTGTTAAAACCCTGATATAGTTACAATGGACCCAGTTAATAACTATATTTTCTGGCTTAGATTTGGAAACCTGTAACTACATTTTCATTACAGAACTACAGATTGGCTAAGGAACATTAGCTTTTTTCATAGCAGGTAAAAAGCATCAATCTGGCACAAGCATGCTGAAAATGTAAAAAAAAACCAACAACCAACCACCTTTATTCTACTTGTTCTGTTTCCAAAATATAATTTTTCAGATAATTAGTTGTCCAGCAGCTGCATAGTCACAGGGTAAGAAGCATTCATGCAGTCTGTGACTGCTTTCTCTCTCTTCTAATTTGAATAAAAGACAGGAAATCCTATAATTCCTTTAATTATTTTAAAAACAATTAAAATTAGTTCAGAATTTTCTCTTGAACTCTAGCCAAAAAACCTAAATACATTATTACAATATGTTGCTCACTATTTCTATGTGATCTACCTGAATTTCTTTCCAATTGTAGTAGAAGATACCTGATTAATAGCTGGTGATAAATAGATTTCAATATCTGGCTTTAAGTCTTAAGTCAACCCAATATGGAATGTAAAAGAAAAGGGCCAGGCAATAGGGGATTTGGCCATATTGATCAAGGAAGCACTCAAAATGAATAGGGCATAAAATAATTGTAGGTGCCTCTTCACCATTTTTCTTAGCTGTTATATTCCAGTTTAAGGCCTCTGTAACTGTGATGTTAAATGTTTATATATCTCCACAAATGTCTATGTATTATTTCCCTGATATATGGGACAATTTAGAGCAAACCTTGATAGTTAAATTTAGAACCAATATGCATGTCTAAAGTTAAAAGCAAAGATGTAAACATTCTGCTTTATGCATATGACATGGTACCGATGTCATATACCCAGATAGAATTAAACGTCTGCTGCACAGGTTTAGTTCACATTGTGAACTCAATTACTGAACATCAATAAGTCCAAAATCAAAGAAGTTGAGAAAAGGTGGACTATGTATAATTGAAGACTGGATAGGGAACATATAAATTAGTTAAGTCCTATCTATACTTAAAATTTGTTTTTACAGAAACAGATTCCTGGTTCCCATGTTTTAAAAAGAGTACTTTAAAGACTTTAGTCAGTGTCAATACTATAAAGAAGCTCATCAACCATAGCATATATTTCTGAAATGTATCTTGGAGGTGGATAGGTCTACATCAGACCCAGCCGTAAGGGCAGAGTTGGGCATACTAGTAAAGTATTTAATTACTGGCTGCAGATCCTATCCATACCCTCAGACAGACTACCGAAATTAAGCTTCAAAGACCAATTACACAACAAGAAACCTTGTGGTTGGCTCACCCAACTTTCAAATGTCATCTCACAATATGGACTCTCTATCCCATTCCCAATCCAATCATATCTAAAAGCCAAGGTAGCTTTCAAATGAAGTTATTGATGTTGCTGCCCAAGACGATAATTGCCACACTTAAATGTTAAGTCTTTGAAATGGCTAGTTTAACACAAATCAGCCTCCCAGTTAGAAAAATATTTAACAAATTATATGCCTCCATATCTCTGAAGTTTTTTTTTAACAACTAGACTAAATGGTAACATATGGGAGATTTCATGGAGTTTCATTTAAAGGAAGAATTGTGTATTTGTATGGTACTAGTCCTTGAAGACATCCATCTTGACTGCAAACTGCACACTGTAGAATGGGCTGTTATTTAGATTCTTATTTAAAAATTGAAAATACCAGAGCATTGGGTTTTTTTCAGGGAACAAGCCTGCATATTATTAATTAGACTGGATTCTATATCAAAGGCCATTTTCAAAGAGCTTGAAACCTCAGATGAAGATTAACTGTAGGGTTAATGACTTAGAACAGTGTTTCTCAACCTTGACAATTTTAAGGCATGTGGACTTCAACTCTCAGAATTCCACAGCCAGCATTGCTGGCTGTGGAATTCTGGGAGTTGAAGTCCACATGCCTTAAAATTGTCAAGGTTGAGAAACACTGACTTAGAATGAAAACAATAGGGCATGTTTTTAGTAGCTAATTGTATATGTTTTATATATGATCAAATGATAAATCAATAAAGTTTCTATTCTATTTCTATTTTATTTCTCACTGCTAGCAACTATGGAACAACTTTCTACCCAAAGCCCAGATAGTTCAATCATTCTTGATCTTTAGAAAAATCTTTAAATATTGTTCAGAAAAAACCATAAATAAGGTATTTTATCTTGTTATTATTAATGTAATTCCAATAATTTGTGAAAAGTTTTGAGAGCGCTAAAATTATTATTTATATACTACTATTATAATTAATTTAGTTTATATTCCACATTCTCATGAGTCTAGCATGGAATATAAAACAAAAAAGCTACCAGAATCTTTCTCCTCAAAATATAAGATATACGTCAATACTATAAAGAAGCTCATCAACCATAGCATATATTTCTGAAATGTATCTTGGAGGTGGATAGGTCCAAGATACATTTAAATGGTTTTTGAGAAACACTGTTCATAAATAGCATTTGAAGACAAAATTTGAGCTACGTACATCTGTTCATCAATTTCTCCAATTTGACGGTCAAGTCGCCCTTCTTCATCTTCTTCAGCCACTATAGCTTCTGAAATCTAACTCAGAAATTTAAAAAAATATATAGCAGTTTTAGGCTCAATTTTCTGGGGGTATTTTTTTGACTTTCATGGAACATGGAGAAATACAACAATGTAAAGTTTCCTTTCTTTTTACTGTAATTAAAACTCTGGAATTGCCAGTCCATATACATTTTCCCTGGCAGCATACCTTCCCTAAGCCTTAACTCTTAAAAGAGATATGGCAAAAAGAAAAAAGGGACTGCACCCTCCTTCTCCCCTAAAAAGAGAAGAGCAATGTCCCAAGTACCAGTGGGAAAATACTTTAAAAAGTCAATATGTTTCAGAATTTCCTTTGACCAGGCATATAAAAGAAAGAGATAAAAACAATTTATCAATTGAAAACCATTTGTGTAACATGTATATTATTATTAAGCTCAAAGGATTGGTCTAATTTAGCATCTTCATAAAGGAATGACTTAGAGCCATCAGAAAAGAAAATCACATATGCTGGATATTGTATATGGGACAACCCATCCAATTCCCGCCTTGTCATGGGCTGTGGTGGCGCAGTGGTTAGAATGCAGTACTGCAGGCTGCTTCTGCCGACTGCTGACTGCCTGCAGTTTGGAAGTTCGATTCTCGCCGGCTCAAGGTTGACTCAGCCTTTCATTCTTCTGAGGTCGGTAAAATAAAGACCCAGATACTGTAAGCAATATCTAAGTACTATTGCTCTTGTCCACTCGTCTACCATGTAAATGGCATTGAGACTGGCAGATAAGATCACTTCTGCCAAGTTTCATTTCTGTATATGCATTAATTTCAAAACAGGGAACAATAACTTACTGTATTGATTTGTCTCATAGCTTTCTGGAATTCCTCCCATTCTTTGTCCATCTGATCCTTTGGAGTGTCAACCTTGCGCACCTAGAACATACATACACATACAAAGCAAAATTAAAACTGGACAAGCATTATTATCCTTGCCACATACTTTTTTCAGTGGTAGACTGCCCTTAAATGTGGAGTCTCCTTACCTCAATTTTGCCCAATAATTATTATCATAACTGTTTTTCTCCACAAATTAAGTTTCACTGGGAATACTTTTTTTCCACTTCCTTGGCAGATTTATTAATTTTTTTGCATGCAGGAAGTCCAAAGGTCAATTCTACAATTTGCTGTATGGCCAGCAAATGATGGGAGAGGTAGGAATGAGCACCAGAGAAAGATTTATTTCCAGAAAAGACTCCCGCACCAACCGGTTTTTAATAGGTACCCAACATGCAAAAATTTAATAGGCAGAATATAGAACAATTGAAAGGGCAAATAATGCTGACAATTTGATTACAACTGAAGATACACACTCAATACACACACACCCCCCCACTGTACTATATATCATGTATACACATACACAAACATGCACATTGTACTATATATCGTGTACACAAGCACACACCTTATTTTTCCTTATTTTCCTAATTCTTATCAACAATTAAAGAACTTAGATCAGACATGTCAAACACAAGGCCCGGGGGCCGGATGCGGCCCGCGAAGTGATTTCATGTGGCCCATGAAGCCATCCTGTAAACAGTGAGGGAACGGCCCCCGCTGCCTTGGCCCTGGCCCAGGCCGGTCAGGAGCCAATGTACAATTTTGTGGTGGCCATCTATGCTGAAACGCATTCAGTCTTAGCTCCACAAGGCTGTCTAGAAACAGTGAGGAACCAGCCCCTGCCGCATCAGCCCCGCACCCTGGGTGCATGCTGGGGAGGTGTCACTCTTTGTGAGGAATGAAGAAATGGACCATGCCTTGGTGCTTGCCCCGGTCCCACCCCCTTCTGCCAGAGACCCTCAGATCTGTCCCACTCCTGCCCAGGCCCAGGCACCCTTGATGTGAACGATGTAGAGCTGGCCATGCCCACCCAGTAAGCCATACCCACTCAATCCACGCCCACCAGTAGGCCACACCCACCTTGGCCACACTCACCCGCCCCCCCGAGGGAAACCGCAATGCTGATGCGGCCCTCAATGAAATTGAGTTTGACACCCCTGACTTAGATTGTTTCAAATCTATCACATTACAGGCAAAGGAGAGTGTTGGAATATTCATGAGCAGGAAGAGTCATGTGGTAACTCAGTCAGCCAATGTGAAGAAAGTGCTACTGAGTCTGTGCAAAAGGTATTGAGTTAGGAGCTGGATTCTTCCAGTCTCAGGTCTGTCTCTGCTGTAAGAAGTCTTCATTATGCTATGTTGCTGTAAAGAAGAATGTATGGTATTGTAAATAATTTGATATGAATATTAAGAGTTTATTTGAATCAGCTAAATGCAGTCAACTGTGAGAGCTTCTGATTTATTTTCACCAATAGAGAAAATTAAAATTCTCTAACAGGTTATGGGCCCAGAGCTTACTAAGGACTGCATTGTAATTTAAAGCTGGAAGAAATTGCCTGTGTTTACAAAAGTATAAGAACAAGGCAGAATTAGCAGAATGGCTGCAATGGAATTTAAGGAAAGCTCTGTGCCTCGTTTAGGCCAAAAGAATTACATTATATGGGCTGCGAAGATGGGATGTTTGCTGAAAGCAAAAGAGCTGTGGTATATTGTAGAAAATCCCCCACAAGTGTTTGCAGCTGCTAATCAGAAAAACCATGATCAAGCCATGGCTTATCTCATCTTGAATTTAGATGATGAACAGTTTCTAAATGTTGCAAATCTAAAGACTGCAAAGGAAATTTGGCTGAAGTTGAGAGCTGTGCACGTGAATGTTTCTGCATGCAATATAGTGCAATTGTCAAGAAAACTTTACAGAGCCTATTTGCAACCAGGTGAATCTGTGGAACAGCATTTAAATAAAATGCAAAGTTTATTTTTGGACTTAGAACAACGTGGGATTAAATTTCCTGAGTGACAGAAGGTTTTATTGGTGTTGAACAGTTTAGATAAAACCTGGGACACAGTTTCTGCAATATTTGAGTGCAAAGAAGAACAGGACTTAAATTTTGAGGCTTTAAAGGCATGTTTGCTTAATGAAAAAGAAAAGTACAATTTCAGGAGTAGCCATGAGGAGAAATTCCTGAGGAGGGGGTCCAGACTGCAAGTCTCCGGAGCAGGAGCAAGCAGCAGATGGGACCAAGTTGCAACAAAAGAGAGATTTTGCAGACAGAGAGTTTTGCAAGAAAAGAATTGCTACATTTGTGGAGCGAACACACATCTGAAAAGGAACTGTTTGCAGAGGAACAATTTGCAGAACAGGACCTTTGTGCATGCAAAGAAGACTAATTTGCAAAAGGAACATTTTGGTATTGCAAAAGTTTGCTATAGCAACAACAGAGACAAGTGGCTAATAGATAGTGGGGCAAGTCAAACAATTGTTAATGACTCTGAATTATTTTGCAGGTTTGTTCCAGTAGCACAAGAAACTGTGGCTTTGGCAAATGGCCAGAAAGCAAGTCATTGGAAGAGGCGATGTAAAAATTCCATATTTGGAATCAAAGTTTACCAATGTGCTTTGTGTACCTGAGATGGAACATAATTTGTTAAGTGTGTCTAATTTAGACAAACAAGGTTTTGAGATCATTTTTGTAAATGGAAAGTGTCTCATCAAAAGGAATGGGAATATTTGTGCAGAAGGCATAAAGGAAGATAATCTATATGTATTGCAGGGACAAAAGGTTCAATGTTCCCATATATTTAAGAATGTTGCAGAGCATGATTCATGCATTCATCTTCTACATAGAAGACTTGGTCATGTAAGCTTTAAAGTTTTGCAGCAAATGCAAGAGTTTGCAGAAGGGCTAAATTTGAAGGGATGCAAAACATATTTGGACTGTGCAGTATGCAAAGCATCGAAATCAAAGGCATTCCCAGTTAGTAAATATAGCACAAGACAAACAAAAAGAGCTCTAGAGCTGGTCCATGCAGATCTGATGGGATCTATGCAAGCCAGTTTGGGAGGAGCAAAATATGCACTGGTAATTGTTGATGATTTTAGCAGGTACAGTTTTTGCTACTTGCTTAGAGATAAGACAGAGGTGCTACAACAATTCAAACAGTGGGTAAGTTTTATAGAGAGAAGGTACAGACAACAAGTGTGTCAGTTGCAAACTGACAGAGGTACTGAATTTATGTCAACTAAATTCCAACAATGGTTGGGACAGTTGGGGATAAAACACAGACGTACAAATCCTTACTCAGCAGCAGAGAACGGTGTAGCTGAAAGAAGGAATGGTGTTTTGCAAACAATGAAAGATTCATTGTTAGAGGATTCTGGTATGAGCAGGTCATATTGGGGAGAAGCCATATTGACTGCCAATTATATAGTTAACAGGCTGTGGAGTTCCTCCATTAATAATACTCCATATGCCATTNGGTACATATTCCGAAAGCAATCAGAAGAAAGGGACAGCAAAAGGCAAGAAAGCTCAGGTTTGTGGGCTATGAGCCAGGGTCAAAAGGATATCGCTTTAGCGATGGAAGTAAAAGAATTGTAATTTCAAGGTCTGCTAATTTTGCAGAACAAAATTGGGACAGAATTAATGCAAATTCTGGGTATGTCTCACTTAATGACAGTGATCTCTTTAGTGACAACTCATCTAATGATGGAAAAATGATTATTTAAGATGTCAATGTTCAGGGAGGAGAGGCTGAACAAGACATGAAGCCAGAAAGACTTGAGACACAGGAGCAGTTATTACCACGTAGGTCAGAGCGATGTAACAAAGGAATTCTGCCTGACAGGTATTCTGCCAGCAAGGTAAAGGTTTGCAATGTGTGGTATGAGCCAAGAAGTTATAAAGAGGTGTTGGCATTACCAAAAGCTGAACAAGAAAAATGGAAGGAGGCCATGGATAAAGAGATGAAATCCATGGGAGACCATGAAGTATTTAAATCAGTGACTTTGCCACAGGGAACCAAAGCTGTGGGTTGTAAGGGGTATATAAGAAAAAGGTATTGCCAAATAATGATGTACAGTTGCAAGATTTAAATATTAATGTAAAAGAATCTGTAAAGGTATTTGAAGACAATGCTGCCTGTATAAAAATGGCAACTGGTGATAGGGTGAAGAACAGAAGTAAACATGTAGACATTAAGTATTGTAATGTCAGGGAAGCTGTAAAAGGAAAATTGATTAGTTTACATCATTGTTCATCTGAGGATAATTTGGCAGACATGATGACTAAACCATTGGGTGGTATTCACTATGGAAAATGTATTAAGTCAATAGGTCTGATGTCTCTTCCTGTCATGAAGGGAGGAGTGTTGGAATATTCATGAGCAGGAAGAGTCATGTGGTAACTCAGTCAGCCAATGTGAAGAAAGTGCTATTGTGTCTGTGCAAAAGGTATTGAGTTAGGAGCTGGATTCTTCCAGTCTCAGGTCTGTCTCTGCTGTAAGAAGTCTTCATTATGCTATGTTGCTGTAAAGAAGAATGTATGGTATTGTAAATAATTTGATATGAATATAAAGAGTTTATTTGAATCAGCTAAATGCAGTCAACTGTGAGAGCGTCTGATTTATTTTCACCAATAGAGAAATTAAAATTCTCTAACAGAGAGTCTGCTTATTGAGCTCAATTCAATAATTCACAGCTACTGGGGATAATCTCACTCAAGATCATGTATAGCAAATCTGCTTGATGGCAAAGGAAAGTATGTTTAATAAGGGAAATATTAGAAGAAACAGCTAGAAGATGTTCAAAACGTTAACACAGAACCTAATCTCCAGCAGGTTTCTTGCTTGCTTACTTTAAATATCAAGCAATATAGATTACATGATTCATCAGCATTCTGGCATCACAAAAATTTGATGGGTCAATTCTGTCAAATACTTGGCTTTACCTTGTGTATTATTTTTGCCCTTATTTGCCCTTATTATGCATCCATTTAAAGTATTAGTAAATTGTATATTTGCAAGATCTGATTAAATCTTGTATACATTGATTGATTAATTCCTTTCAAAGAATAGCATGTAAATAGCACATTAAGAATAATAAATATGAAGTAATGAAATTAGGTTTTGTATGCTAGGCAGAAGAAGAAATCATATTTTTATTCGCATTGTAAATATTGTAATTTATTTTTATATAATAAAATATGTGGATAATTTATTGCATTTATCTATCATTTCTGCAACATAACTTAAGGTATCATCTATTCAGCTTTAACTGTCTTAACATTTTCAGGAGAATAAAGTTGCTAATTTGCAAACTCAACTCTTACTCTTTATCCTTTTTTATCTAGAGCAGGGGTGTCAAACTGGCAGCCATGGGCCAGTTTCATCATATTGAAGCCGCGCCCACCCCATTGCCGGCAATGCAAAAAGAGTTGCGATACATTACGACACGTCACGTGACACGGCAAATTTGACATCCGTGATCTAGAGAGATCGTTACATGAATCTCCCATGTTTTTATTAGTCCTCTCCACCAATCCTCTCCAATATATTTACACTCATGCATAGTTCAAGAATGAGAAAAAGCTTCATCCATTTCTTGATCCTTATACATTGCTGAGCACTAGAGGAAGCTTTCCGATAATATTTCAAAAACAGATGCTTTGTTTTTCTCATTATGAGCCCATATACATCAGCTATGACATTGGTTTGAATAAATTCCTCACATTCATTCTTGTAGTATGATAACAATTACTAGCAAATTTCAACTCTTGTAGTCTTCACCTCTCATTAGCATGTGGAGAGCCCACCTTTCAAATCTTCCTATACAGAAGAATATCAATAATATGACCACATATTCCTGTAAAATTGCCATCTTGACAGCAATTTCTCTTTGAGTGAGCCATCAAAGTGTCTTTAACTGGTTTATCAAAGTTTGTCATATGAACTTGTCAACTGCTGTGACAGGTGGTCCATTTTCTTCTTGAGCACAGAGATCAGTACTTTTTGGTTCACTATTTTACATTTTTGGTCCAGTGATGCAGAGTACTCACATCCACACAGTGTATCATCATAATCAATCTGCATACAGTGGTGAATTTTAATTGAAGGCATTCATTTGGCAGTGAAAAATGCATCATAGTGTATTGCATAGAAAGCATTGACAAGTACTAACTTCAACGTCCCTATTTTTCATCCAACTGCCATTCAACTGGAGTGAAAAGCGGCGTTGTTCTTACCTGAACGCCTTTTCTCAGCAGAGTGGTGTAGAGTCCACAGAATGGGTTATCAATGCAATCCTGCCTAGCAGAGAACTAAGGAAAGAAAAAAACTTTAGCCACGCCTCCCTCTGGGTGTGTCTTCCCCAGTTTTTGGCAATGGTCGAGGCGCAAAATGCAGACGCAAAGCTCCAAATGAGAGAAAAGAGAAAAGAAGCGGAATAACACATGTCTAGACAAGAGATAACAGGGGGGGATGTGGACTCTACACCACTCTGCTGAGAAAAGGCGTTCAGGTAAGAACAACGCCGCTTTCTCCAGCAGATGGTGGTGTAGAGTCCACAGAATGGGACATACCAAAGCCGCTCATGTCCCGGAAGGGAGGGAGTCTAGGCATGTTCAACAGAGGGAGCGACTACTTGCTGCAGTACCCGTCTCCCAAAGGCCGCATCTGCCGCAGCAAAGCGGTCTATCTTATAATGTCTGATGAAGGAAGAAGGAGACGACCACGTCGCCACCCTGCAAACCTCCTCAAGCGAGGCCTGAGTGGACCAGGCCGCCGATACCGCGGCACTGCGTGTAGAATGAGCAGTGACCTGAGAAGGCACCGGAAGTGACTGGGAAGAGTACGCCTTGGTAATACAGGCCCTTATCCAACGACCGATGGTGGAAGAGGAAACCTTCCTCCCTAGGGTAGAAGGATGGAAGGAGACAAACAGGGCTTCCGATTTGCGGAAAGCCAAGGTACGACCGAGGTAGTGACGCAGGGCCCTGCGCACGTCCAAGGTGTGCCAACCCTTCTCCAGACGGTGAGAAGGATTGGGACAGAAATTTGGCAAGACCAGTTCTTGAGATCGGTGAAACCCAGTGTTGATCTTGGGTATAAATGTAGGGTCCAATCTGAGGACCACCCTGTCCTCATGGAACATACAGAGATCCTTCCTAACCGATAGAGCGGCCAGCTCAGAGATCCTCCTGGCCGATGTAATGGCCACTAAAAAGGCGACCTTCAAGGTAAGAAAATGTAAAGAGCATGAACCTAAAGGTTCAAATGGAGAAGAGGTCAACGCCCGAAGCACAAAGGGTAAATCCCAGGACGGGTAACGATGAGACGTAGGAGGACCCGTATTTGCAGCCCCTTTGAGGAAGGTACTAATTGCTGGATGGTGAGCGAGGGATTCCTGATTCTCACAAGAGAGGACAGTTGACAAGG
>NW_015386210.1:590823-600308 GCF_001527695.2 Protobothrops mucrosquamatus | reverse complement strand
GGGGGGGGGGAAACCAATCCACCTCCAGTGGCCCTCAGTTTCTGAGCCTTAGAGAATTCACGTTCCAATGCAATGTGTCTCCTCGAGGCCTCTCGCTCGGCTGATTTAGACCCAACTTTTGTGACCAAATGCTTGGTCTTAGCTTTTTTCTTCCTACACTCCCCTGCTGGTTCTTCTGATCTGCGCTTTGTATGTGCAGGGGAGACAGCGGTCTGAGTTGCCTGGGGCGAGGAACTGTCTGCCATTGCGCTCAGGGTACTTCTAGGCAGTCGTACCCAGAGATGGGGGAAAGAAGTACGCAGATCACGCAGCCAGAGATGGAACACAAGGGATCCTCGCTCCGAACCGCCAGCAATGACCAGAACAGCCAGACAGTATTCTAAAACTGTCTGTACAGGCCCTGTGACTAAAGGTCACTGACTAATGCAGCAGGTGGGCAAAAAAGGCAAAGAAACTTCACTCCTCCCCCTATAAAACCGGACCAAGGTAGGTCCTGGTCCAATTTTAGTTGTAACCAAGAAGGTGACCCACTGAGTGCCTGAGATCAGTACTTTCTTCCCCCTGAACGGGCCTGCTCACAGGCCAAGGCACCCAGGCAGTACAGGCACGAGTATTCACCAGAAGTCTAGCAACAGCAATAATATTCTGTAGCACCTTATTGTAATTTGAATTTGATATTTAATTCTTTTTAATTTTCAATTTTTTTTTTTTTTTAAACTAAAAGCTTAAACTATAAATATTCTTACACCTATTAATATATGTATTTATAAACAGTATACCTATTTAACTATCTATTATTATTATTATTTTTTATTTTTTTATTTTTTTTTTATCAAACACTTATGCCTAAGTATTAATATTAGTACTCTTAAATCCAAAATATTGATTTGTCAAAATGAGAAGGTAATATTTCTGAGCCACAAAGGTAGAGGAAGTAGGCCTGGGAATAATAGCGCCACCACGTGGACCTCCCAAAATGGCGGCCGCGGTGATCCTAGATTCGCCGGCCACCGGGGAGCTTGAAAAGGCACGCGAAAGGAAGGGACGCTAAAAAATTCCCAGCAACTTCCCTCACCCCGGACCCAGAAAACTTGCTGTTAGAAGCGCAGCGGCCGCTGCGAACGAACGTCGACGAACGAAGTCCACGATCCCCGGGGACAGCCGAACGAAGCGATCTCCCTGGGTGAGGCCTGCCAAGTCCCGCGCCGAAGGCACCGAAGGGCGGCAGGCCCGACGATCCCTCTCCGAAAAGGAAGGGACCACACTCGCCTCAGGAAGCAGAAGGATAGAAATCGAGATCCGAATGGAAAAGGAAAGAAAAAGGAGTCAAAGGAGAATAGAGGCTGTTAGGCCTAGTTTGGAGCCTTGCGGAGCAAAGAAAAATACGTCTGCTAAGCTGAGAACTAAGGAAAAAACTGGGGAAGACACACCCAGAGGGAGGCGTGGCTGAAGTTTTTTTCCTTAGTTATCTGCTAGGCAGGAATGCATTAATAACCCATTCTGTGGACTCTACACCACCATTTGCTGGAGAAATAAGTACTTAATTCTTATGCACCTTGACCTGTAGAAACTTTTATAAATTTCATATGCAGTTATTTAGAAGTCTACAATGACATTATTCAGTTCTGCTACACAGCTATTAACATGTCTCTAATTCAATCTCCCATTACTTTCAACAGATATACCTCATAGAGTTTCGACTAATGCTTATTGACATAATTNTTATATCAAACACTTATGCCTAAGTATTAATATTAGTACTCTTAAATCCAAAATATTAATTTGTCAAAATTAGAAGGTAATATTTCTGAGCCACAAAGGTAGAGGAAGTAGGCCTGGGAATAATAGCGCCGCCACGTGGACCTCCCAAAATGGCGGCCGCGGTGATCCTAGATTCGCCGGCCACCGGGGAGCTTGAAAAGCACGTGAAAGGAAGGGACGCTAAAAATTCCCAGCAACTTCCCTCACCCCGGACCCAGAAACTTGCTGTTAGAAGCGCAGCGGCCGCTGCGAACGAACGGTGACGAACGAAGTCCACGATCACCGGGGACAGCCGAAACGAAGCGATCTCCCTGGGTGAGGCCTGCAAGGATAGAAATTGAGATCCGAATGGAAAGAGAAAGAAAAAGGAGTTAAAAGAGAATAGAGGCTGTTAGGCCTAGTTTGGAGCCTTGCGGAGCAAAGAAAAATACGTCTGCTAAGCTGAGAACTAAGGAAAAAACTGGGGAAGACACACCCAGAGGGAGGCGTGGCTAAAGTTTTTTTCTTTCCTTAGTTCTCTGCTAGGCAGGATTGCATTGATAACCCATTCTGTGGACTCTACACCACCATCTGCTGGAGAAAAACAGGTATTAAAGAGCATATGAAAAGCTTTTAGCATATCAGTACTTCCATACTATGAAAATGTATACGTAATACTGGAGGCATAAATTTTCATTTGACCCTAATTTTTTTAAAACGGTGTCTTTTTTATTTACTAAAATAGGATATGGCAGGGAGTTCACCCCGGGCGTCATGGCCACATGGATGAAAGAAACCAGAACTCCAGTTTCTTAGTCTGATTTCGCTTCGTCTGGAGACCCAGAGAAGTCGGAAAGTTGCCCTGGAGAGGCAACGAGGAGGAAGGGAAACCTTGGGAGTTCGAAGCCAATGGCGGTTGGCCCAAACTGACCGAGGAAACTCTTTAAACAGGCGGGAGAAAGACTGCCAGCAAATATGCAGACAGCCCAAGCCATAGACAGCCAGGGAAGAGGGGAAGAAGCAAAGAGTCATGGCAGCGCCGCCGAACAGCTGACTATCAACAACGTGTTTGATTTAGGTGAGATTGTTCTTTATTTCTCTTCCCTATGGACTTTTAAAATATAAATCCCTGAATTGAATAATTTTTAAAAGTAAAAACCCCAGAAAGACTTGGGAAGAAGAGAGTTAAAAGCGGCAAGAAATCTGAAATGCTGTAACAAAATTAAGGAATATAAAAAATACGCAGAAAAGATTTGAGATTGATTGAAAAAAGTGATAATCTTTTGTTGGCTAACTTTTTTGATTTTTACTTTGTTGTGAAAGAGTATTTTAAATAAAAGTTTTATTACTGGATAGAGACACTACAATTAATGAGGACATCTAGTGGTGAAGGAAGATACTACAATAATATAGAAAGAATCAGAAGAGTGATGACCTTGAAAAAAATACCTGTGCTAAACAAAGGACAGCCTGTGACTCTACAAAAGAAAAAACAAATATTTTTTTAACTACATCTTTTAACTCTAGACATAACTATTATAGAAACTATTTAGAGAGAAGGTTTTTTTTAATATCTTTGAACTGACAGAAATATCTGGATTAGATTTATGCAGTTGGTTTGGGGTTTTTTGCTGGATTAGTTTAAAGCAGTTGGCTCTTTTTAAAACTTGGATTACAGTCTAAAGCAGTTGGCTCCCTTTTAAATGATTTATGCAGATGAAGAAGGAAGAATACTAATGGCAGAAATATTTTTAAATCAAAAACAGATACAATATATGCACCAAATAACAAAGAAGAATTTTATCAAAACCTTCACAGAAAAATAGTAGAAATGGAATATCAAAATATATGTTTAATTGGGGATTTCAATTCAATAGTAGATGGGACATTAGCTTATAAAAGCAGTAAATCAGGGAAACAAGGAAGAAAAAGATTACCTAAGACTTTTTTCAACATGATAGAGGAAATTAGTGTACAAGATATTTGGAGAGAAAGGAACCCAGGAAAATCACAATGTACATTTTATTCCAATAGTCATAAATCTTGGTCCAGAAATGATATGATTTGGATGACGCCTGAATTAAGGGTTAATATGCAGGAAATTGAAATAGAATTAGGTACTTGGACAGATCATAATCCTTTAAAAATGGTGTGGAAAGGAATGCAGAAAAAATTAAGATGGACTTTGAATCAATCTATATTAAAAGAGAAAGAATTTATAGACTTAGCAACAAAAGAAATGGAATTTTTCTTCAAAGAAAATAAAAAAGATACAACATTACAAAACGTATGGAATACAGCCGAAGCATATTTTCGAGGCGTAGCGATAACATACATGGCGAAAAAAAATAAAGAAAAGAGACAATAACGTCAGTTGTTAAGAGAAGAATTAAAAAAATTAGAACTTGAGGGACTTCCAGTTTGCCATCACTGCGCGTGGATGCTGGAAGACAAGTTCCGTCTTTCGCATCCGGTTTTGTCCCGCTGGGGCACCCTGCAAAGGGTTGAAAGTCACCCTGTAGGGGTGACTAGCAAGGAGGGGACCCCCGCTTGATCGTGGGAGGGCAGCAGCCCTTCTGTTGGATCCAGGGAAGCCCTCCAAACTGGCAGGGGAAAGACCGGCCATAGCAATATGGCTCGTCACTAAGCTGCTGACAGCCGAAGTCAAAATCAGACCAAGCACCTTTAAAGCAATACGGATGAAACTGGGTGAGATCTGATCTTCTCTTTAAGATTTTAAATATTTTTTCCTGTAACAGCTGCCCAAAGTATTTTTCCCCGTGAGAGAGGGAAGGGAATTTCTACCCCACCCTCCAAGAACAGCGGTGACTAATTACCCAGGGGAAACAGAGCAACTATAAGAACAATTTTAATCTAACTGGATGTATATACTTTTGAAATTTGGGGACTAAACATGTTCCTATTCTCACTGGAGACATTTGTTTTTATCTTTAAAAAAGAAATGAGACTTAAAAAACTATCATAAAAACTTTGGACTTAAAAAACTTTAAACGGCATTGGTGACATCTTTTGGTGAAATATGGTATTACAACTTGTTATTACTTGGCTTGAAGCCCAGACTCCAGAAAAAAACTTCTCTGACCTTGACAACTACCACCTGTGAAAAACTCAGCTGCGAAGAAGGAACTTTTGGGCGGCATATCTGGCCTGTTTGAACTATGAATGTAAACTTTTACTGACTTTCAGAGCTATACGTGGGGAATTGCTTTCCTATTTCTTTACATGAGAAGCGTATGTTATCACATGAGATGATGGAATACCTTGGACTATAAACTCTTATTTGACAAACAATTTCTGCTATAAAGACCACCTAAAGCATGTGAAATAGAAATAACCACCTAAAGCACGTGAAATAGTCCCATATCTAGGGGGACTATTTTTAATGTTTGAGTCTAAATTCTTCAACTTAATATACCATCAAGAGAATATGGATGAAGATCAGAAAAAAATCCTTTCCATGTTGAAATCAATACATGAAACCATTCTTTCAGCTTGTGACAAAATAAGATGCAACATAAAGGAACAAGATGCCAGCTTAAATATACAAACCCAGATTTTTATTACAACCAAAGAACTAATAATGCAAAAAATAACAGGAGAAGTGGAACAACTAAATACTAAGACAGAGGACTCAATTGACCAACAGATCCAGCCAACGGAAAAATCAGAAAAAGGAGTGACAACACTGAAAATGGAAAAAACTTTTTACAAAAATCAGAAGAAATTTGAGGAAAAGGAAGAAGAACAGCCTGAATGGAAGATAAACCTATCAGGACAATTGTGGGAAATTGGAGTAATAGGGAGGCAATCTAATGAATACAAATGGGCTAGTTCTTCCCAAAAAATCCTGCAACCAACTGGTCTTTCTTATTCCAAATAATATGTATAATAATAGAGGGAGAAGTATTTGATGACTCAAAAGCATTGACATGGAAAGTTAGTTGGCAAAGAAAGAAAGCCAGAGTAAGGCTGAAGAAAATAAGGATTTTGATTTATTAGAGGGGATTTCATATTACTAACTAGAAGGTTGAATATAGTGGAAAATAGATAATTTTTAGAAAATAAAGCAATATTATAATTGAATAGGTAAGATGTGTAACAAGACTAATAGACTTTGGTATGAAAAGGGAAAAAGAGAGAAGTTGAGATAAGGGGAATTTTGGTCACCTAATATAAAATATTTGGAAATCAGTTGAAAATAAGAATTCTGTTTGCCCAATATGAGATAATAGATATTACCAGAAAAAGAGAGGGAGTATTTGAGGTTTTAAAAATTAGACCTAAACGGGAAAAATTATGTATATTACTGATTTATTGGTTAACCCAGACAATACATATAATGGTTTTGATCTACTAGAGGGCATACTGTATTATTAATTATTAGATGGTTTAATATGGTGGTGGAAAATAGATAACTTTTAGAAAACAGAATAAGACTATATTCAAATAGATAAGATGTGTATTTAGAATATTAGATTTTGTTATGAAAAGGGAAAAAGGAAGAAGTTGAGATAAGGGAAACTTTGGTTACCTAAAACTTGGAAATTATAAATACCAAATGTTAATTTGAATATTGACGGGAAATTAATGCTTGGGAAGAAAGCAATAACAGGACATTGATTGTATATAAGGATTGAATACAAACACAATTAAGATATGTATAAGCTAAAAATTAACAAAGATATTTTACTTAGTTGATAACAATAAGAGAGGAAATATCTGATGTTATAACTTGAGATTTATACTAAAGATTTATCTATGTTATTGAACTATTAACCCAGTCACCATATTGCTTTTTAAATACTTAATTGTAAAATTAGAAAACTAATGAAATATTATAAAATAAATAAAAAATTAGAACTTGAACTATAAATAAACCCACAAAAGAAAATATTGAAAAGACAAATGGAAATAATAAAACATAAATTAAATTTAATAGAATCAGAAAAAATGCAACAGCAAATTAAAAGGGCAAAGCAAAACTTTTTTGAAAATGCAAACAAACCAGGAAGATGGTTAGCTTATAAACTTAAAAATCAGAAGGAGAAAAAATTGATAAACAATTTAGTAGATAAAAAAGGCTGCTTACAAATTAAAAATGAAGCAATAAAAAAGATAATTAAAGAATACTATGAGAAATTGTATGTCAAGGAAGAAACTCCATGGGACAAAAGATTCAATATATGGAAGAAAATAATTTACCAGAAATTCCAGAAAACTTCAAGACTATGTTAAGTGAAAAAATAACGATGGAACTGACAGAGGCAATAAAAAGACAAAAAAATGAAAAAACACTGGGACCAGATGGACTCCCGGCAGAGTTTTATAAATGTTTACAAGATACATTAAGTTTACCATTGAAAGATGTATGTAACAAACTTTTATTGGAGGCAAAACTCCCAAATACATGGTCAGAAGCAAATGTTACTTTGATACCAAAAGAGGACTCAGATCTGACCCAGATCAAAAACTATAGACCGATATCACTACTGAATGTGGACTACAAAATCTTCACTTCAATAATAGCTGAGAGGCTGAAAAGATTTTTGACTGAATTTATACACCCAGCTCAAAATGGATTTTTGCCAAAGAGACAAATAAAAAATAATTTGAGAGTAATACTAGATATATTGGAATATTATGAACTTCATCCAGGGAAACAACTGGCATTAGTATTTTTAGACACCCAAAAAGTATTTGATAATGTTTCTTGGCAATTTATGATTCAACAACGAAAAACAATGGACTCTGGTCAAAACATTATAAATTTGATTCAGACAATATATCACAAAACAAACAGCAAAAGTGATTGTAAATGGGGATCATCAGGGCTTTTTTTTTCTCATAGAACGCCCGGAATGGAGTTCCGGCACCTTTTTTGGATGGAACCTTGTAGGGTAGGCAAGGCGGGTTGTATGACGTGTGTGAGTTCCGGCACCTTTTTTTTTTTTTTTTTTTTAAAGCACTGGGGATTATACAGAGAATTTTGATATACAAAAAGGCACAAGATAAGGATGTCCATTATCCCCACTGCTATTTATCTTAACTTTGGAAGTTTTAAATAGAAACATTAGGCAAGATCCAGAAATTAAAGGATTGAAAATAAAAGGTGAAACCTACAAACTGCAAGCATTTGCAGATGATTTGGTATTCATTCTAGAGGAACCTTTAGAGACAATTCCTAAACTGTTGGAAAAGATAGAACAATTTGGAGAGATAGCAGGATTAAAGATAAATAGAGAAAAAACTAAAGCAATAGTTAAAAATCTTACAGACAAACAAAAAAAGCAATTATCAGAAAAAATAGAATTGCAAATAGTCAAAAAGGTCAAATATTTGGGAATATATTTGACAGCAAGATGTTCAACAGTAAAAGAAGATAACTACATTAAATTGTTAAATCAAATAAAGCTTGATTTGGAAAAATGGGAGAATCTTCAACTGTCGATGTTAGGAAGAATTGCTACGGTGAAAATGAATATATTACCCAAAATACTATTTTTGTTTCAAACGATACATATAAAACTGGAAAAAAAATTCTTTGAAGATTTAAATTCTCTAATTCAAAAATGTATCTGGCAAAGAAAGAAAACTAGAATTAAATTGAAAATGTTACAAGAAGCCAAGGGAAATGGAGGTTTTGGCTTCCCAGATTGGGTTTTATATTATCAAGCATCAATGTTAACATGGATAAAAGAATGGATAACTCTTAGAAATAAAAGACTGCTGTATTTGGAGGGACATGATCTGCAACTTGGTTGGCATTTTTTTTTATGGTATGGAAAAAATAAAATACATAAATACTTCCAAAACCACTACATTAGAAATGCACTATTATTAACTTGAAAAAAAATAAAATGTAAATTTATTTGAAAATCCCAGGATGGTTTTCAACAATGGAAGCATTTGTACATCCAAATCTAGTCAGTCTCAATAAAATATGGACATACAAAGATATTCTAATTTCTGAAGGGAACTTAAAATCCAGGCAAGAGATGGAAAATCAGGGCATCAATTTAACATCCTGGTCACATTTACAAATGCAAGTCAGATATGACAAAGATATTAAACAGTATGGATTTTATAAAGAGCAGAGTATGTTTGATCAGACATTACTAACTTCCGATGAAAAGTTAATTTAAAAAATGTACAATTTCTTATTAAATTTCAAGATGGAAGATGAGCAAGTAAAAGAGACAATGATAACATGGGCAAAGAATTTTGGATATAATATAGACTTAGAGAAGTGGCAAAGTTTGTGGGAAAGAAACTATAAATTGACAATGTCAGCTTCATATAAAGAAAACTTATATAAAATGTTCTATATTTAAAAATATGTCAGAGAAATGTTGGAAATGTAAACACAAACCAGGTACTTATTATCATATGTGATGGACATGTGTTAAAGCAGGGGTAGTCAACCTTTTTATACCTACCGCCCACTTTTGTATCTCTGTTAGTAGTAAAATTTTCTAACTGCCCACCGGTTCCACAGTAATGGTGATTTATAAAGTAGGGAAGTAAGTTTACTTTATAAAATTTATAAAGCAGAGTTACAGCAAGTTAAAGCATATAATAATAATTACTTACCAAATACTTTATGTCGGACTTTCGCTAAGTTTGGCAGAATAAATCTTTATAAAACAACTTACTGTAGTTAAATCTATCTTTTTATTTATACTTTGCATACATAGAAGCATGAAGTCTGATGAAATTACATTTAA
>NW_015386210.1:574925-589479 GCF_001527695.2 Protobothrops mucrosquamatus | reverse complement strand
GAGATGAGGCTCTTTTGTTTGCGGTCGCACTATAGCGCCATTTAATTTCACTTACATAACGTGAACTAAACTTATGCGCGGGCGATACAAATAGTATATTTTCAGAAATTTAAATTGTCACAGGGAATTTTATGAAAACCTAATGAAAATGTTTTTAAATAATGCTATGAAAATTTTTTAAAAAGTCAATTAAATTTTTTAAAAAAGGAAAGTGCTTCAGTATCAGACAAAACCCCTACTGCCCACCATGAAAGCTGGAACGCCCACTAGTGGGCAGTAGGGACCAGGTTGACTACCACTGCTCTAAATCATGTAGAAATTTATAGGTACAGATCAGAACTTTAAACCACATCCAAAAGCAAACTGACAACTATAGCTTGCAAAATAGGAGTGTTACATAAGAAGTACATCCTCCACTGCCTATACTGCTGCATTCCAAACCATTCTGGGTGGTTTTCAAAGAAAGTCGCATGTAGAACATGTTGCAGTAGTCAAGCCATCAGTGACCAGGGTTTTAGTGACTGTCTGAATGGACTCCTGATATAGGAAATGAAAATGGAAAACTGGAAAAGCAGATAAAACGGTGTAAACAACTTCCTAGCCATAGCAGCCAGGAAGCCATTTATTTATTGAGAAGGAGCTGTTTTGGAAGACCCCCAAATTGCACACCACTCTTACATGATAGAATATCCCCTGATTTTGGTGGCCCAACATTCACAATCCCTCCATCTTTGCAGGATTTAGTCAGAAACAGATTATTCCTATCTAGACCTGCACAGCCTTAAAGCATTGGTGAAGAAAAGGTCAAAAAGCCTCCTCCCTAAAAACCTAGACTTTGTAGGGAATTATTATTTGCAGACATTTTCCAAATGGTTATCAATGCATAAGAAGTAGTGGAAACAGCTTAGTAAAACCCTCAGAATATGCTTGCTCTTAAATTAGTCAGGGAACAAGGTGACTGCATGAACAGGGAATCTAGAGGTCACAAGTACAGGCAATACATGATTATGCTGAAATATATATATAACTTTTGTAGATATGACAAAGGCAATAGCTTGGAAAAAGAGGAACTGGGGAGGCAATGTACTAATTATGGCATAGTGTATTACGATACTGGAAATTAGGGGCAAATGTTCTGATTGTTATTATGCAATGCAAATGTAAGCTAAACAATATTAATAAATATTGATAAGGTCATAGGATGACTTAAGAGGGGTTAGTTTAAAATGGTTGGCTTAAGATGGGCTTATGGAGAAGTACATATAAAAACTGTATTACTGAAGGTGTGGCCTTTGCACAGGCCTACTGGGAATAATCCCCCCTTGTCCTTTTTTCTGCATAGAATAAAGCTTTTGCAAATCTCCACCTTGGTGTGTTGGTTTCATTGGACATTACACACCAGGCAAAACCAGTTTGGGACAAAACCTCAACACTTGGCTGGCTCAGGGTGAAAAAGATATAACTTGGTACTATCAGGAAAATGATGTTGTACTTAAGGTAACACAACTTTAAAATTGTACACAAAAAATAACTTTAGATTTAGGAATCTCAACCTCCTTCTATAATATTAATAGTTTAAGAACTTCACAATTACCGTAATTATCAATATTGTCCATACTATTTTTGCAAAATATCATGAAAAACTCACTAGCAATAGGAAATAAGTTAAGCTAATAATGTTCTCTTGTGTTCATGAAGTCCAAAAGAATGATTTGCCAGCAATCTTAAGGACTGTAAGAGTTTGTATATATATATATATTTGGCAACACATTCCAAATGTGGGAAAAGCAATAAATTGTATTAAAAACAGGAGTCATGGGATATTCAGTATGCTAAATAGCTTTCTGCTTTTCAATATCTACTTTAAACCAATGGAAGAAATCATCAAGAAATTTGGAGTTTTTTTAGATAGATAACCTTTATTGTCATTTTTTACTATGGGCACAATGGCACACATTAAAAATGAAATTTAGTTGCTTCTCAAAGTGTACACATATGTAACAAACATTTAAACATACTATATACAACATATGTATAGACCCACACCCTTACATATAAGTAACATATAAATATTAATCACTGAGTTGAGTATTATTAGTATGAGATTGCTACTGGATTGGCCTTGCCTATTCAGATATTGTTGGTTTGAGTTAATTTTGAACAGTACACTGGCTTTTGTGCTTTCTTCTAAATTCAACATTGGAAGTCTCTCTTACTTCTGGCAATCATGATCCATCAGTATATTTGAGGTTACTTCCAACAATTTTCAATTTCTGTTCTATTCTACTCTATTTCTTTTCCAGCACTTCTCATTACAGGCAGTTGTCAACTTACGACTGGTCACTTACTGAGTGTTTGAACTCACAACGGATCTCACTGTGGCTAAATAATAATAATAATAATAATAATAATAATAATAATAATAATAATAATAATAATAATAATAATAACAACAACAAAACAACAACAATAATAATAATAATAATAAAGTTGGAAGGGACCTTGGAGGTCATCTGGAAGGGACCTTGGAGGTCATCTAGTCAAACCCCCTGCTCATGCAGGAAACCCTATACCATTTCAGACAAATGGCTGTCCAGTCTCTTCTTAAAAACTTCCTGTGTTGGAGCATTCACCGCTTCTGGAGGCAGGTTGTTCCACTGGTTAATTGTTCTAACCGTCAGGAAGTTTCTCCTTAGTTCTAGGTTGTTTCTCTCCTTGATTAGTTTCCATCTGTTGCTTCTTGTCATGGATTCAAAGATTTGACAGTTGCCCCCACCAGTTAGGTGACCACACTCCAGATGTTCAGCAACTGGGCTGCATTTATAACTGTTTGCAGGGTCCCATGATCACATGACTGTGTTTTGTGATGGTTTTGCAATAACTCAGCAGGTTTTGGCAAAACAGTGTCCATAAGAAATCTTTCATTTGCTTAGCAGCCAGGGTATTCATTAATAACTGCAGCAAAAAATAGTCTTAAATGTAGTAGGTTATGTGGATGCCCTGATTTATGACTGGGCAAGCTTCATTATAGTCTTGACTATTCTTCATCAAATTTAAATAAGGAGAAAACATCAACCTTGGCACCCTTTCTAATTCTGAACCATGCAGAACATAGAATAATAGGTTTGGAAGAAATCGATGAGACCTTCTAATTCAACCCTCTGCTCAAGCAGGGAATATTATACCATTCTGGATTAATGGCTGCCCAGTCTCTTCTTGAAAACCTCCACAACTTCTAGAGATAAAATGGGAGGGGACCTCGGTGCTAGATTGGGCCCCTATAACCACACTCTCTACACAGCACAAATCATCATCATCATTCTATTGTCTATCCACTGCAGGATGAAGGCCTCTTCCACATGTTTTTAACACAAACACAAATATCCCTTCAAATCCTGAAGCTGATGGATTCTTCACCAGCTGTTCAAAAGATCAGAAATCAAACTTTATTGCTCTTTGCCTGGCTCAAGCAGTCTTCACAGAACATAGAATAATAGGGTTGGAAGGAATCTTGGAAGTCTTCTAGTCCAGGGCTTTTCAACCTTTTCACCCATTGTACCACTTTTAGGATAAGGCAATATCCGAGTACACCAGTCGCCCAGCAAGGTGTCAAAAACTTGACCAAAAAAAAAAAAAGGAAAAAAATGATAAAGTACAGGTAGTCCTCGACTTACAACAACTTGCTTAGTGACTGTTCGAAGTTACAACGGCACTGAAAAAAGCAAATTATGACCATTTTTCAAACTTAATGCTGTTGCAGCATCCTCAGGATCATGTGATTTACATTTGGATGCTTGGCAACCGATTCATACTTATGACGGTCACAGTGTCCCAGGGTCATGTGATCACCTTTTGCAACTTTTTGACAAGTGAAGTCAATGGCCAGGGGGCATGGCCAGCTCATCACTCAGGTTGCGGGGTGCCTATGGGGAATGCGGGCGGGGATGTGGGGGGGATCTGTGAGTCTCTGGTGAAGGGGGATGGGACAGGCATGGGCACCTTCCTTTCCTCCCTCTCTCCCTCCCATTGTCCCTTCCTTCCTTCTTTCCTTCCTTTCTTCCTTCCCTCCCTTTGTCCCTTCCTCCTTCCCTCCCTCCATTCTATTGTCCCTCCCTTCCTTCCTTTCCTTCCTCCTCTCTTTGTCCCTTCCTTCCCCACCTCCCTCCCATTGTCCAGCGCTACGGGAGCAGGGAGGGCATAAAAGAGCCCGGAGGAGGCAATTGGAGTTTGGCCGCCGCTGCCACCACCGCCACTGTTGCTGAGCCAGACAGTTGCACGACAGCGGCTGCTGCGGTTCCTGCCCGCTGCTTCTCCTTGGCTGTTGTTGTGGCTCCGTCTTGTGAGCCCCTCTTATCGGAGGAAGAAGGCTCCGAACATGAAGGAGAGGAGATGGCTAGGCCTCCCTCTCCAGGACCCTCCTCTTTGGCAATGCCTCAGGTGTCTTCCGACGGAGAAGAGATTGACCAGGAGCCAGGTGGTTCAGAGATTGGCCAGGAGCCCGGTGTGTCTCAGATTGGCCAGNGCTATAAAAGGGTGGTGGTGGCCATTTGGACCTCTGTGACGGACAAAAGCTGAATCTCTGGCAAAGTAGCGTGCTGTGGTATTGTTTTTGTTTCTGGGTGTTTGGAGATAAAAGGTCTTGGCAGGCAGCTACGGAGCTGCTGCCAAGTTTCTTATCTGTGAAGTGGTGTCTGGAGAAGTCTTTAAACCCTCGGCTGGCTCTTTGGGTGTGTGGGTCGGAACGGGGACAGAACAGCTGTTTCCTCTGAAAAGGAGCAGCAGTCGCGCTCGGTGCAGCCAGGAGCCCAGCACAGCCGCTGTTCGTCCGCAGGGGGAGGAGAGCACAAGCAGCAGAGGAGCGCACCGGGGCGGGGAAAGAGCCGCGGCTGCCGGACTCCCTCTGGTGCGTTGCGCGCGGCCGCAGCCAGAGAAAAGCAGCGAGCAGGTAAGCGGCTCATTCATTGCTGCAGCCGCAGCCCGGAGCTACGCGTAGCCCTGGGCATTTCTTTTACAGACATGGCGGAGCCTCAGCACCAGGCTGGACCCCGGGAGGCTCCTCAGCGTCGAGCCGAAATGCAGCTGTAGCTGCAGCAGCTCCAGCCCCTCCCCGGGTGCAAAGGGGCGCTTTTCGGGCTCCAGCCCCATCACTGCACTAACCTGCGGGCAAAAACGGGCCTTGCTCTCCGGACGAGAGCCGAGCCAAGCAACAGGAGGGCAGCCATGAGAGTGGTGGGAAGAGCGGGCAGGGCTTTGCCGGGGAGGGTTGCCTCAGGCCCTCTAACGGTGGTTGGAGTGACGACACGCAGCTGCCAATCCCGCCCTCCTCAGCTTGCCCATTCTTATTCCCCCCCTCCCAAAAGGCGGTGCTGTAAACTTTACAGCTTTCTGCAAGCAAATGAGATGAGCAGGAGCATGAGATCGGCGTTTCTGAGCATACGCTGATTCGTGCTCCTGCCCATCTTGCTCGCTTGCCGGTGCCCACAATCTGCCCGGCCTCCCCTCTGCCTGCTTTGTGCAGCTCCTCCTGGGCCCCCGCGCCAGCTGTTAACCCTCCCGCCACCATGCAGTGTAAGCTTGGCGCCCCTGCCCCCGCCCAGATGCCCTCGCCTCCCCCAAGCATTTTTTACTCATCTGCTTTCAGCTGTACTCCCTTTCTCCTTTTGCTTCTCTGCCTTCGTTTGCTTCTCTGCCTTCTCCACATGTTTGTGGGTAAAAAAGAAAAAAAAGTTCCATGAGACTTTCAAACTTTTCGCGAGAAGTTAGAAAGTCTCATGGAACTTTTTTTTTTGTCTCACAAACACATGAAGGCTGAGTAGAACAGGAGAAAAGGAATGCTGTTAAAAGCAGGTGAGTAAAAAAAATGCTTGGGGGAGGTGAGGGGATCTAGGTGGGGGCGGGGGGGACCCAGGCAATGCATTACGCAGCTCCAGTGGAATCTCCACTGAAGACTGCTTGAGGCTGCCTGCTACCCCTAAGGCCGCTGCCAATCAGCTGGAGCTACGCGCTTTGATTCTGGGCTCTCAGTAGGACCCAGGCAACGTGCAGTTCCAGCTGACTTTGCCACAAGCCTGTGCGGTGCTGCTGCCGCTTCACCTCATCCACTTTTACATTTTTTTTAATATTTGTTTTTACATTTTGTTTACATTTTTTTACTTTTTCAACCCATCCTACGCATACCACCAGCCAGGTGCTTGCGTACCACCGGTGGTACGTGTACCACCGGTTGAAAAGCCCTGTTCTAGTCCAAGCCCATGGAAGGAGATCCTATATTATTCTGGACAAATATCTTTCCAGTCCCTTCTTGAAAACCTCCAGTGATGGAGCTCTCACAACTTCGTTCCACTGACTGTTCTCATTGTCAGGAAATTTCTCATTGTGTTCTCGACTGGATCTCTCTTTAATGAACTTACACCCATTATTTCGTATCTTGCCTTCAGGTGCTTTGGAGAACAGGCTAAACCCTTTCTCTATGACAGCACCTCAAGTACTAGAAGATTGCTATCGTATTACCCCTAGTTCTTCTCCTCATTAAACTAGACATATGTAGTTCCAGCAGCCATTCATCATAGAGTTTAGCCTCCAGACCCCTTATCCTCTTTGTTGTTCTTCTCTGCATTGTTTCTTAGGGTCTCAGTCAAGTTTCTTCTATTGTGGACATAATATTCCAAATATGGTCCCCCACCAGTGCAGAATAAAGCGATACTATTACTTCACACAATCTTGCAACTCTCTGTCTGTTAATGCAACCTAAGACTGCATTAACTTTTTTGGCAGCTGCAACTCACTGCTGGCTCATACTTAGTGGTGATCTACTAGAACAATAGATCCCTTTCAGAGTTGTCACTGTTAAGTCAGGTACCACCTATTCTATGTGTAGGAACTTACTTTTCTCAACACCGAATAGCATTTTGTTGGCTAGGGCCAGTGTTCAAGTCTGTCAAGATCCTTTTGAATCTTGAGTCTATCATCTAAAATATTGGCTATTCTCCCCAGTTTGGTCTGCAAATTTGATGAGTTCCTGAGTTCTATCCCCTTATTTAGATCATTTACGAAAATGGTGGTAAGTACTGAGTTAGAACTTTAGAGGAACTCCACTGTTTACTTCTTTCCATGTAGATGTAATTCCATTGAAGACTGCCTGCTGAGTGCAATTGGTCAACCAATTACAAACCCATCTGGTGGTGGTATACTCTATCCCATATTGTTTTAATTTACCAAGAAGATGGCTGTAGTTTGTCAAATATCTTACTGAAATCTAAATGAACTATGTCCACAGAATATATAGTTTCCACTAATATATAGTTGCTCATTCCATTCCAATTGTTGAGATTTCAATGAATACATCATAAAAGGCACTCAAATCACCTTATAGAAGATTAGATCTAGAAAGAACTATTCAGGCTTTACTGTATCAATAATTAAAATATCAGTTACATTTTATAATATCAGTCAAGTCTGAGAAGCATATCAACAATTGTAAGGACTTAATATTTCATTACAGCAACTACTTGGAGCTGTTGGACTGTTCATTTATTTGTTTGCCTGATATATATCCTGCCTTTGCTCTAAGATCTCAAGAGGCTTCCATGGTATTCTTATTCCAATAAATAAGATGGTGATCTTATTTATTGCCACAATAATAATACAAGCTACGAAATAGGTAAAACACAAAAAGTGTCACATGCCAAAAAATTCATATGAGCTGAAATAATTGAATGCTTACCTTTGCATCTACTTCTGGATCATCAAAAAATCCCTCTGGTAAGGCCTCTGCAGTGTTTTCTCTTCTGAAATGTTAAGGTAATAATTAATACTTACCTCAAAGTACTATTTAAACTGAAAATAAGAGTAAGTAAACCTAATAATACTTAAGATATTTAATGACAGTTGAATAAGAACCAAAAAAGTCATCTTAAAATACAATACAAGTAGTCTTTGCTTAATGACCAGTCATTTCATGACCATTTGAAATTAGAAATTAGACCCCTATAAGTTATTTATGATCTGTCCTTGAAGTTTCGGCTGCAATCATATGATCACATTCAGATGTCTAGCAACCATCTGGCTGCATTGTCCCACAGTAACATGACTGCAATATGCAATGTTTTTTGCTGGTTTCTGATGTTTTTTGCTGGTTTCCAACAAAAAATGCCCATTGAAAAAATGATTTGCTTAATGACCATATGATTTGCTTAACAACCATGATGACTCCCTTTATGATTGTTATAAAAATGGTATTAAAATCCTTAATGACTGCAACAACTTACAACTAAAATTCCTGGCTCAGATATAATTCTTAAGTGACAAGTACCTGAAATATTAACATTCATTTTATAATTATTCATATATTATAAAGTTTAGTTATTCAAAGCCTTAATATCAATTTAAGAAAATTCTCTTAATCAGAATCCTGAAATCTGTATGTTCCCAAATCTTAAGTATCTAAAGTATTTTAATATTTTAATTTTTTTAAAACATTTTAATACTTGTAATATTTTAAAGTATTTAAGTTATATGCCTTCAATCCTGAGAAACTGGAAATCTTTCCAGATGTCAAGGAATGGAAATATGTGATCCATTTTGGAAAAGGCAATTATTTTGTACCACCCAAGGAGGCAGCAATATGTATTAATTATGGCACAAAATCTGTGATTTCTTAAAATATCTTGCATTGTTCATATTGTATTAATAAATTCATTGTAAGCAAGTGACTATTCATAAGTATATATTTTTCTTTTCTCCAGTTTGTATTTTTAGCTTGTACTTTCCATTTTTTTAAATTCCTTTTTTTAATATTAAGGAATATTTTATCACAAAAAGTAAAACTATTAATCAGGATCAAAAAGTTTTGTACCATGTTTTCTTATGAAATGAAAATTACTAACATTTTATATTATTTTGTGCTTCAAAGCCTAAATTATATACATTTATTGCATAATACTGCATAATGATATTTTTATTCAAGTTTCTATTTCAATTCCCAAAATACAATCATGGAAATCTTATCATTATTCAGGATTGTTTTATACCTGTCTTTCTGAAAAATTGTAACCCCCCATGTGAACTAACCAGAAACTTCTAAAACTTTAGAAGTTGATAACAAAAGTTACCCAAGAGAATTAAATGTGTAGCGTTTCCTCCTCAGAGGCCGCAAAAGCCCAGGCCCTCCCAGCCCCGTCCCCCTTCGTCAAGCCCTGCCGTAGTGTTCTCTAGGGGTTGGTAAGATGTCTCTTCCAGCTGGAGCTCATGCAGAGTTAGGAGGTAGCAGGCTCTTGTCGTCAAGGAGGGGCTCCCAGGAACGAAAATAACCAGCCCCGATAGTCAATGCTATGATGGTATCCAACAGCCCAAGGCCGTTATAGCAGCAATAATTAAGGATTCCTCAGCGGTTGTTCAGAGTCAAGTGGGATGGAGGAAAATCAGCCAGGGTCCAGACGGTAGTAGAAACAACAGTCAGTGTGCTATAGCAATAGCTTGCCCCCCAGGGCAACTCCCCCACAAAGTCTAAAACTTGTGCCAGCAACAATAGTCACAGTCCAATAGCCTCCAGGCTTCGCAGCAACAGTAGCCACCCCCAGTCTCTCCTCTCCTTCTGTTGCTCCTTCTCAGTCAGGTCTCGGCGTCAAAACGCTCCCCCCCCTTTATCTTTATTGTTAAAATCCGAGGCTAGGAGCCTCAGCCAACTCCTTTCTACACACTCCCCCTTGCCTCCGTTTAAAATATCCTCCTTACGGAGAAAAGCAAATAAAACTTCCACTCCCTCTTTACCTTCACCTGACGAACTGCAACAGCCACCCCGTCCCTTTCCTTTCCTTCCCTTTTTTATCTTTTTCTTCGGCCCAGGCTTTGGGTGTGGCTGGGACAGCAGTAGCTGTCCCAATCTCTCCCTTCCCAACCGAGCTCCTGCAAACACTCTCAGACAGCCCCGCTACAAATGCTTGGAAAAATAGTTGTACCATGGTTGTAAGATCAAAACCACAATTCTGAATATAAGCTAGTATGATAGAAACCTGGTTTGGTTTCTTTAAATGAAAAGTATGGAAAAGTATGAAACCCAATGAGAGAAATAAAAATACAAAGCAATCAGAAATCTCTCCAACAAAAATAACTCATATTCTGTATGTTGATTTCCACATATAGACATTACTGTACACTTACAAAGCCAACTCACTGAAATATTCCATCTATTGACTGGAAACACAGTCTCATTTTTGACAAATTTTAAAAATAATATTCAATTATGGAGGACTGAGGATCCTAAGTTTTCTAACAATGATAATAGCAATAGCAAATGTATTGATATTGATATATATTATTATTTATATGAATTGTTTTGGTTATATTAAAACAAAGAATACAAAAACAGAAAATCAAAGGAATCTGATGTAAAGAACTGGTCTTAAGATTGAAAAAAAGTAAAATACTTGGGTATTACTGTAGCTAATATGAATTGTATAATTAATATTATGCATTATACATTTAGATAAATTATGTTAAGGTATGAAATTAAATTAATTAAATATCTTAAAATGGGAGAAATTACAATTGTCATAGTTGGGGAAGAATCTCTGTCATAGAATTGGTCTTTTTATTTCAAACAATTTTATTTTGGCAACTAATGCACCATTTAAGCAATGGCAGAAAGATATATTTAGGTTTGTATGGGAAGGAAAAAATCCAAAGGTTAAATACAAAGTCCTTGAAGATGCAGGAGGATTAGCATTGCCTGATTTGAAGTTGTATTTTGCAACCTACTATTTAGTTTGGATGAAAATAGGTACTGCTGAGAAATAAAAGAATTTTAGAACTGGAAAAACATGATCTGAGATTTTGATGGCATGGTATTTTATGGTATGATAAAGGTTAATATGGATTTTAAAAATCACTTTTAAAAAGGAGTGCCATCTTGCTCGAAAATGTCTTCATGGGTCTCATGAAGAATTTTATAGGAAAAAAACAGCAGGTAAACAGATGATTAACTTAGAACAAGAGCATGGAGAATATAAGATGAAACAAAGAGCAAATGTTGCAGAGGGATTTAGTTTTCAATGTTATTGAAATGTAACAATGTTACTGTTATTGTTAACGTATTAACAATAAGTTAATAAATTAACTTTATTATTAACGTGTTAATAACAAATTAACCTATTTTAATAATAAATTAACAATAAATAAAATAATTATGTATTAATAAATAATAAATTAACTTATTAGCAGTATTATTAACAATTGTTAATAATGTCAAATTAACAATACTGTTAAAATATGCACAGTTAAGAAAAATATACAAAGTAGGCAATAGGACATTTGGAATGAAGCAGCAGAAAGTTGAAGTTGAATCATGTATAAATGATAAACATAATTGCTAAACTTTTGCTGAAATATGAAATGGAGAAAGAACAAGAACGATCGTATGGCTAATAAGCTAAGAATGTTGGTTATAACATTGTTGGAACAGTGGGAAAACATATGGCTGAAAGAATTGAAATTCATACTGTTAAAATAAAAGAGAATATGTGTAGCTCAGGATTGAACTTTGAAATTTTGAGGGCTTTCTGTACTGGGTTGTTTGCTTGCAGATGTTTCATTACCCCACTAGGTAACATCATGAGTGTAAGTGAGTTTGGGGTTTACTCCTGTTTATATACAGTAGCTTGCCCTGGCAGTGTAGAAGTGCAATTTTCTGTTGGTAGTTCCTTGATTATGGAATTTTCTGCTTGCTTGTTTGTCTGTCTGGTGTTAATTTCTGCTTATCTAGGTATTTCAGAAAATGATGTGTTCTAGTCTTTTTTATTTCCTTTCCTTAGCCTTCTTGAATGGTGGGTAAAATAACCAGGTGTAAGAATTTGAAACAACCTATAACCCAAATCATTGCATATACAGTATGAGTCCATTACGAAATGAATGACATTTGTATGGACTTAGACCAGCACAAAGGCTAACAAAAACAAGCAATATATGAAACAAACATTGCCATATCTTCAGCCACAAATCTGATATGTCTAGATCAGGGATCCCGAACCTCCAGTTTGTGGCCCACTACCGGGCCATGGCCTATTTACAACTGGGCTATGGGATGAAACTGCATTATTTGGTTTTATTATAATTGTTGTTATTATTAATCATCACACAGTCAGCCAGATGTTCAGACTGGATTTGGCATTTTGGTAAGGACCTGGGATAGGCAGATCTGGATGTCTGATGGTGTTACAGATATCATCGTAGGATGGAAACTGTCCCTAGCAAAGCCACCTTTTGCAACTGACTGATGGAAAATTTGTCAATGCCAATCCTGTTCAAGTGGTGCTCCAGTTGTTTTGGGATTGCACCCAAGGCACCTATTACTATCGGTACTGCCCTTGCTTTCCTTTGACACAGTCGTTCTATTTATAGGTCTTTGTATTTTGTTATTTTCTCCAGTTCTTTCTCTTCTATTCTGCTGTCTATTATTGTTATTGTTGTTGTTGACATTTGTTGCAAGCAAGTTCATTCTGAACCTTAACTTTCCTGACTTCATGTCTGCAGGTTCTGGCTATTTGCTGACATTAGGCTTTAATTATTCTTTTCACTTCTTATACTTGTCTTTTTTGTCTTTTTTATCACAGAGTTCTTTGTGCAGCCAGCCATGCTAATTTCTTTAGGGATTTCTTATTTTTCTTCTTCAGTAGTAATGTGCTAGACTGGGCTTTTATAATCTCATCTTTCAAAGTTTCCCAGGGTTTTTGGCTTGCTTTCTCCTTGAGGGTTTCCATCCATGAAATCTTTCCCAAACATTAAGTTTGCTCAACAAACTAAGTTCGTTAAAATCCAAGATACTACTTTGATTTGTTCTATTGCTTGTTCTTGCATTATGTTGCATTCCACTAATGCCTGGTCACTCTTCCCAAGATTCTTGTAATTTCAACCCCTTCTTTTCTTTATTAGTGAGAATTAAGTCCAATATGCCTGATCTTCTAATTCCCTTCTCTACCTTTCGGAGACAAAGTTGTCTGCCAAGTTTGTCACAAATCTGTTTGATCTTCCACTAGGTGCAGAGTTTGTCTCCCAGTTGATGTCAGGGTAGTTAAAGTTCCCTGTTACTATTGTGATTTGCTTCCTACATACTTTAATTAACTGATTAGCAAAAAGTTCATATATTTCCTCTGTTTGGTTGGCAATATTTTTCTTGTTTCCTTTTATATTGACTTACACATATTCAAGATAGTTATCTCTAGTGTTCTGCTATTATTTCTGTAGAGATTTGTAATATGTAGCACAACTCCATCTCCTATTTGGTTTATTTCTTTCAAACAATTTAAATCCTTCTAACTACATATCCCATTCATGTGCTTTATCCACCAAGTTTTGGTAATGGCAACAATGCTATCTGCCTTCGTGTACTTGCTTTTCAAGTTCACCCTGTTTGTTCCTCATACTTTGTGTGTTAATATATAGGCATTTCAGTACTTTTTGGTTACATTACCTATTTTGTTTTCTTCTGTTTCACTTCTTTCTTAGCACTTGATTGAACTGAGGTTTGTGATTAGAATTATCTACTAATACATCTCCTTCTCCATCCAGTTTTAGTTTAAAGCCCTTCAAATAAGATGAGTCAGTTGGTTTCTTCCCAGTTCTTGTGAGGTGTAACCCTTCCCTGTTGAAGATCATGGTCTAAGAATCCTAAATTCTTTCAACAGCACCATCCCTTACGTTAATGGTTTACTTCAATGGTTCTTCATTCTCTCACTGAATACCTACCTTTCATGGGGAGTATAGAAAAGTACCTGTGCCACCATCTATTTGGCTTTCATGCCTGGCTATAATCTCTTGATATTTTGCCAGATTTTATCTTATCATTTCTCCGCCTATTAGAACGAGGAGAGATAATAATCTGTGGGATTAATTATTTAAATAAATTCCTCAATCATGTCTTTGATAGTTGCTCCTGAGAGATAGCTAATAATTCTGCAAATTGATAGTTCAATTCCCATGAGCATGAATCACCTATCAACTTCCTTTCTTAAGGAAGTCTGTTTTGATTTTTTTTTCTAGACTTGATATGCTAGGTTTATCTCTTCTCCAGATGCCTGCACATTGTCTTCCAATGGGATGTTATTAAATTGATTGTTTAGCTCCAGGGGGGTTAAATTTAGTCGACTGGATTTGTTTTCTTTTTCTTCTATGGATGACATGCCACCATCAGTCTATCTCTAAAGGTTCATTTTCTGTGTTGGTTAAAGGTACATTTTCTGCCTTAGTTAATAGTTCCATACTGCTCAGTTTGGTTACAGTTTTCTTCTTTTAATTGCAGTTTCTCATTTTGCTGTTTGAGTCTCAGAGTAACTATACTTGTCTCTAGACCTTTTGATTTTTCCTCTAGACCAGGGGTAGTCAACCTTTTTATACCTACCGCCCACTTTTGTATCTCTGTTAGTAGTAAAATTTTCTAACCGCCCACCGGTTCCACAGTAATGGTGATTTATAAAGTAGGGAAGTAACTTTACTTTATAAAATTTATAAAGCAGAGTTACAGCAAGTTAAAGCATATAATAATAATTACTTACCAAATACTTTA
>NW_015386210.1:561324-573328 GCF_001527695.2 Protobothrops mucrosquamatus | reverse complement strand
GAGATGAGGCTCTTTTGTTTGCGGTCGCACTATAGCGCCATTTAATTTCACTTACATAACGTGAACTAAACTTATGCGCGGGCGATACAAATAGTATATTTTCAGAAATTTAAATTGTCACAGGGAATTTTATGAAAACCTAATGAAAATGTTTTTAAATAATGCTATGAAAATTTTTTAAAAAGTCAATTAAATTTTTAAAAAAAGGAAAGTGCTTCAGTATCAGACAAAACCCTTACCGCCCACCATGAAAGCTGGAACGCCCACTAGTGGGCAGTAGGGACCAGATTGACTACCACTGCTCTAGACTTTTAATTTTTAAAACCTAGATGCAAACTTGCAGGCATAGCTTTTCATCAAATAAACAGATGCTACATATCCAGAAATAATTCAGTTTATTTTAAAAGGGCTACATGCAAAGCTTTCTCTATTTGAAGATTGTGCGAATGTAAGGAAAACAATGACAAACATTTTCTGTCAAAACTACATGTTTGGATGTGCAGAGGTAAGAAGGACCGTTGTCTTACCTGAACGCCTTTTCTCAGCATGAGGAATGTAGAATCCACAAATGGGTTTTAGAAGTCCTCTAGCCCAATTAGACCAATCAATCAAAGTTGCCACGCCCCTGCTGGACTAGACCATGCCCCAGTTTCGAAAAGGGCGAAGCCAATGATTGTGTGACGTGTTGGCTCCCGGACTGCTGACACTGACCTGATTGCGGAATTGAAAGGGAGGGGGTGGATTCTACATTCCTCATGCTGAGAAAAGGCATTCAGGTAAGACAACGCCCCTTCTCCAGCATGGAAGGAATGTAGAATCCACGAATGGGACATACCAAAGCCCATGTGACCCCACGGGTGGGACGCAGGCTGGTCAAGTGTCGGTGCTGAAATGGACCACCTGTTGTAAGACCCAGCGGCCGAAAGAGGCCTCTGCAGAAGCAAATTTGTCAAGCTTGTAATGACGGATGAAGGGGGAAGGCGATGACCACGTCACCGCCCTACAGATGTCAACTATGGAAGCTTGAGTTTGCCACGCAGCCGATGTGGAAGCACTGCGCTTGGAATGTGCCGTTAGACAGCTTGGAACTGGCAAGGAGCAACCCTGGTATGACTCTGCAATGCAGGCCTTAATCCATCGGGCAACAGTAGAAGAAGAAATCTTCTGACCTTTGGAACCCGTACGGAAGGAGACAAAAAGTGCCTCAGATTTACTAAAAGAAGCAGTCCTCTTAAGGTAATATCGCAGCGCCCTGCGCACTTCCAGGGAATGCCACTGCCGCTCCAGGACGTGTTATGGGTTGGGACAAAAGTCCGGCAACACGATCTCCTGTGCCCGATGAAACAATGTGTTTACCTTGGGGATGAACAAGGGGTCCAACCACAGTACCACTCTGTCATGGTGGAAGGTGCACAGGTCTTCCCTAACGGAAAGAGCTGCCAGTTCCGAAACACGCCTTGCCGATGTGATTGCAACCAAGAAGGCCACCTTATGAGACAAGAGACGAAGAGAACAAGATCTGATGGGTTCAAAGGGGGATCCTGTAAGAGCCTGCAGAACCCGGGGTAACTCCCAAGTGGGGTAACGATGGACTACAGGAGGTTTGCTGTTTGTAACCCCCTTGATAAAGGATCAAACCTATGGGTGTTGAGACAACGGTGCAGAATTGGCACAGGTGAAAACCGTGGAGAGTGCCGCCACTTGCCTACGGATAATGCTGGGTGCTAGGCCCATATCCACTCCCTCTAAGAGATACTCGAGTATTCTCGGGATAGTTACAGAAGAGATGGGCAAACTATTGTGGTCACACCAGTGACAGAAGTTTTTCCAAGTGGCATCGTAAATCCGATTTGTCGCCGGCCGCCTAGAAGTCTGAATCATTGATATCACTCTTGAGGAGTAAGATCCCTGTGTCAGGAACTGGCGTTCAGATGCCAGGCAGCTAATTGGAGCCACTGCGGGTCTGGGTGTTGTATGACCACTTGCGTTAAAATTATCCGATCTGGAGGAATTCTCCATGGAGGAGCTACAGCGAGGTTCACGAGATCTGAGAACCATGGTTGCCTCGGCCAGTGTGGAGCCACAAATATAAGCTCCGCTTGTTCCTGCAACAGTTTTCTGATGACAGCCGGAATCAGAGGGAAAGGTGGGAAAGCATATAGTAGTCCCTCCAGGCAAGGACTGCGGAGGGCATCTGCTCCCTCCGATCCCTGAGAGGGAAACCGAGAGAGAAACCGGGGAAGTTGGGCGTTCGCTGGGGAAGCGAATATGTCGACTGTGGGCTGACCGAACCGATGCGTGATCTCCCGGAAGAGGCAGGGATGCAGACGCCACTCTGAATGATCTACTGTATAGCGACTCAGGTAATCCGCCTGCCGGTTTGCCTCCCCTGAGATGTGCTCCGCCTTCAGGGAAAGAAGATTCTGCTCCGCCCATGATCCCAGTAGCCGGGCCTCGGACATCAGGGCCCGAGATCGAGTTCCGCCCTGCCTGTTTACATGGGCCTTTGCCGTCACATTGTCCGTCAGGACCAACACGTGGCAACCCACAATCGTTTTGCGGAATTGACGAAGTGCCAGGTGTATGGCCCTGAGCTCTAGCCAGTTGATGTTTTGTTTGAGGTCCTGCTGGGACCACCAGCCCTGGGTGAATTGGAGGTGTGCCCCCCATCCGAATAGGCTAGCGTCCATAGTCAAGGTTACTCGAACTGGTTCTCTGAAAAGGGATTCCTTGGACAAAGCTGGGGATAGCCACCAGAGAAGGGGCGTTGTCTTACCTGAATGCCTTTTCTCAGCACGGAGATGGAGAATCCACCAATGGGTTTAGACTGTATTCCTGCCCAATTAGATCAAGTCAGTCAAAGTTGCCACGCCCGTCCTGGACCATAGAGACCCAGTCTTTGACGCGAGCATAGCCATTGACTGACAGCAAGACTTTGTGGCTCACAAAACTAACTGACCCTAGGCCTAATGACCTATAAGGGTGGGAGTGGATTCTCCATCTCCGTGCTGAGAAAAGGCGTTCAGCACTTGGAGATGGAGAATCCACCAATGGGACATACCAAAGCCTACTGTCCCTGAGGGTGGCTAGTAGACTGGTCCAGAGTGTCACTTTGATGCAAAACTTGTTGGAGAACTCTCCTACCGAAAGAAGCCTCACCCGATACAAACTTATCAATTTTATAGTGCCGAATGAAAGGAGAAGGTGAAGCCCATGTGGCTGCTCTGCAGACCTCTTCGATGGAAGCCTGAGTTGCCCATGCTGCAGAAGTAGCCGCACTCCGTGTAGAGTGGGCTGTAACCCATCGTGGAACCGGCAATGATTCCGCCTGGTACGCACCGGTGATACATGCCCGTATCCATCTGCCAATTGTGGAAGAAGAGACTTTCCGACCTTTGGTGGAGGAGTGGAAGGATACAAAGAGGGCTTCAGATTTGCGAAATTCAGCTGTCCATGAAATATAGTACCTAAGGACCCTACGGACATCCAAACAATGCCATTGCCGTTCTAACACATGCGACGGGTTGGGGCAGAAATCAGGCAGGACTATCTCCTGTGATCGATGAAACAGGGAGTTGACTTTCGGGACGAAGGTAGGGTCGAGTCAAAGGATCACCCGATCCCATTGGAAAACACACAAATCATCCCGAATCGAGAGTGCTGCCAATTCGGAGATGCGTCGTGCAGACGTAATTGCCACTAGGAATGCCACCTTGTGGGACAGGTAGCGAATGTCACACGTCCTGAGGGGCTCAAAGGGCGCCTTGGTAAGTGCCTGGAGCACCTGTGGTAGTTCCCACGAAGGGTACCTGTGAACTGTAGGGGGTCTGGTGTTAACGGTCCCCTTGAGGAATGAGCGTATTAAGGGGTGATGACCCAATGAGCCCACTGAGTCACATGAGAGGACCGTGGAAAGAGCGCCAACCTGTCTGCGCAATGTGTTTGGGGCCAAGCTCCTCTCCAGCCCGTCTAACAAGTAATCCAAGATAATTGGGACTGTGAGACCCGAGAGCGACAATTGTCGCCCGGAACACCATAATCGGAAATTTTTCCACGTGGCCTCGTAGATACGGTTCGTGGAGGGACGGCGCGAGGCCTGAATAACCGTGATGACCCCTGGCGAGCAAAGCTCCCTAGTTAAGATCGAGCGCTCAAGTGCCAGACAGCTAACTGGAGCCATTGTGGGTCCAGATGAAGAATGACCCCTTGACTGAGGGAGATCTGTTCCGGCGGAACCTGGCAAGGTTCCGCGAGGGAGAGGCCCATCAGATCAGCGAACCAAGGTCTCCTTGGCCAATAAGGGGCCACCAGGAGGATCTCCGCTTGCTCCCGCAGAAGCTTGCGGATCACCGCCGGGAGAATGGGTAGGGGGGGAAAGGCGTAAAGCAGACCCTGAGGCCAAGAACTCCGAAGAGCATCCGCCTGTTCCGCTCCTGCCGACGGGAAGCGAGAGAAGAAGCGAGTGAGCTGGGCATTGGATGGGGACGCGAAGAGGTCCGCAAGGGGGAGGCTGAAACGGTGACAAATTTCTCTGAAGACCCTCGGGTGGAGACGCCACTCCGAGTGATCTACCGTTGACCTGCTCAGAAGGTTGGCCTGCATGTTTGCTTCTCCTGAGATATGATCGGCCTTGATGGAGGCCAGAGTGTGTTCTGCCCAGAAGCCTAGTAAGAGAGCTTCGGTCAGAAGAATCCGAAAACGGGTACCCCCTTGGCGATTTACATGGGCCTTGGCTGCCACGTTGTCCGTGAGGACCAGAACGTGACGCCATGCCACCAGATGGTGAAAATGACGAAGGGCCAGATGGATGGCCCTCAACTCGAGCCAATTTATATTGTGTCGGAGGTCTGGGGCCGACCAACGGCCCTGGGCCCAATGCGACCGAAGGTGTGCTCCCCAACCGAACAGACTGGCGTCGGTCGTGAGTACTATTCTGTCTGGTTCCTTGAAACATGACCCTCTGAGTATGGCTGGTGACAGCCACCACATGAGGGAGCGTAACACTCGGTGTGGGAGACCTACCCTGCATTGGGAGGCACTGAGATTCTGTCTCTGAAAGGGGAGCATGAACCGTTGTAGTTCCCTGTAATGGAGCCTGGACCATGGAATGATTGCTATGGTCGAGATCATCTTCCCTAACAACTGGGAGAGGCTGGCCAGCGTTACCGACCGACCTCTGCGATGTTGAAGGATCGACTCCCGTATGCTGTCTCTGCGTTCTGGAGACAGGTACACCTGGCACTCCATTGTGTCTATTATAGCCCCGAGATGCAAGAGCCTCGTTGTGGGACTCAAGTGGCTCTTGGGGAAGTTCACCGAGAATCCGTGGTACTGGAGCATTTTTATCACTATTTCTATGTCCATCACTGCTGTTCGGGTGGACGACGACTGAATTAATATGTCGTCCAGATAACACTGGACTCTGATTGGTATCATTCGTAAATGAGCTGCCAGGACCGCCAGAATCTTGGTGAACACCCTGGGGGCCGACGATAGGCCAAATGGAAGCGCCCTGTACTGGAAGTGGTATCCCTTGTATGCGAACCATAGAAAACGCTGATGGGTCAGAGAGATAGGAACATGAAGGTACGCCTCCGTGAGGTCGATAGACGTCAGGAGGTCCCCTTTTCTGACGCTTCCCAAGATGGAGCGGAGCGTTTGTATTTTGAATTTGTGGTATGCAATATGGAAGTTCAAACTCTTGAGATCTAGAATAGCCCTCCATCCCCCTGACGCTTTTGGAACAACAAAGAGGATGAAGTAAAATCCCTGACCTCTCTGACCCAGTGGCACCGGTTCTATGGCTCGTATGCACAATAAGTGTTGGACAGCTTTGTCCATCAGCCTTTGCCTTGCTCGGTTCCGGGGGTATGGACAAGAAATGATTTGGGGGGTTGGAGATGAACTCCAGTGAAAGACCATGACGAACGGTGTTGATTACCCACGCGTCCGTGGTGGTGGCCTCCCACTGGTGGGCAAATAGAGTCTGCCCCCTATGGGAGGTATTGCTGGTGAGTCACCTTGAGTGGCGAAAAGGCCTGTTGTTCCCTCGAAAGGGCCGCTTACCCTGGGCTTGATGTCTGGGCCCGGGAGCCTGCCTATCAGGCTGTCTCTCCTGCCTATCTTGTCTGGCCAGGAAGGATCAAAAGGGCTGGACATAATTATATCTAGCCCCTCCACAAAAGGACTGTCTCCGTGGATAATAAGATCTTTTGCCTGATCTTCTGAGGATATGATATAAGGACCTTTCGTTTGTCTTTGTTCTCAGTTAGGTAGGGATTCAGGGAATCCCCAAACAATTTGCCTCCTTGATATGGAGCTGCTGACAATTTCCACTTGGATGTAACATCGGCTTGCCAGTGTTTCAACCAAAGCATACGGCGCCCCGTTATGCTGGACGCCATAGCTCTGGATGAAAACCTGGCGGCCTGGAGAGTTGCGTCCGACCATACTCAGTGGCTGCTACCATTTTACTAAGGTCTTGGTGCGTGCGGACATCCTCCGCCGGGATCCGGGATTGGAGCTGCCGAAGCCAAGTGAGAGTGGCCCTGTTGAAGAAGGAGGCGGAGGTTGTGGCTCTAATCGCCCAGGCAGTCCAATTAAATCAACTTGAAGTAAATTCAGGGCCTACAGAAATCGCGCGGGCCCAAAATGGCGGCCGCACGTGAGGGCAGGCTCCTAGAAGAGAGGCCGTCCCAAGAAAAACACAGCAGGAGAAAACAGTTGTCTCACGCAGCTCAAAATGGCGGCTGCTTGACAGATCGCCAACGGCTGCAGCCGGAGCTGAGAGGCAATCGGAGTCGTTTCCCCCTCCAACAGGGCCTCCGCACGGTAATCTGATCCCCCGATCAACCGCCTGACAGCTGATCGGCGCTGCGACTCACGCGCGCACGTGCACCTCCGACCGATACGATCGTCCGAAGAGAAGGAGGCAATTAATTAACTAGGTCACCGGAGCTGCAGCTGCAGGTCCGAAAAAACTGAAGGAAGCCTATCACGGTGAAAACCCAGGTAAGACCCTTCCCCACGCATGCGTTTAGCCTACGGAGCTGCAGCCGCAACCTCTATCAGCCCTGGGGTTATTTGGAGACCAACAGCCGTTGGCCTCCTGTCAGGATTGATAAAGGAGGGGTTTTTTTTGAGAGAGACCATCCGTGGGCTGCAGCAGCAAGCCCCATTACAGATAAGACCAATTCAAATACAATTGGAGACTAACAGCTGTTAGTCTCCTGTCAGAATGAGTGATTAGGGAATATTTGGAAGGGGTGAGGAAGGGAAGATAAGGAAGGAGCCCCTTCCTTGACAGGAAAAATCCCCCATTTTGAACCCCCTTGAGAGAGAGGGGGGGGAGAAAGGGAATTTATGTGGGGAAGCCAAATTGTGTGCTAAGCACAGCTCAGAGATTTTGGAAACTGGGATGGAAAATCCACCAATGGCTAACTATACCTGCCTAAGAGCCAAACTTGCAACGTCTGTCCTGGGCAAGATCAAGTCAAAGACTGGGTCTCTATGGTCCAGGACGGGCGTGGCAACTTTGACTGACTTGATCTAATTGGGCAGGAATACAGTCTAAACCCATTGGTGGATTCTCCATCTCCAAGTGCTGGAGAAGGGATGTGAACGTCTGTGCTGGGACCCGTACCCTCTGGGGAAAGGAGGCTATACCCTGCCTCTGGTAGAGGAGCAAAAACCACTGGAGCTGTCTCGTATGGAGTCTGGCCCAGGGCACTATGGCAATGCATGAAATCAGTTTTCCCAACAGCTGTGAGAGCAGGGCTAGGGTCACCCGTTTTTCCCTGCGCATTTTGAGGATCAGTGTACGTATGCTGACCTGACGTTCCTGAGATAAGAAAACTTGGCACAGGTTGGTATCTATTATTATGCCTAAGTGTAACAGTCGGTTGACTGGAGTCAAGTGGCTCTTTTGGAAGTTGATCAAAAAACCATGATCCTGAAGCATCTTCATTGTTAGTGCCATGTCCGACCAAGCATTCGGTGCCAAGGATGACTGGATTAGAATGTCGTCCAAGTAACACTGAATGCGGACCGGCACCAACCTGAGCTGTGCGGCAAGAACCGCCAGGACTTTGGTGAAGACCCTGGGGGCCGATGATAGGCCGAATGGCAAAGCCTTGTATTGGTAATGATGGTTGGAATACCTGAATCTGAGGAACTGTCTGTGACCCGGATATATGGGAATATGAAGGTATGCTTCTGTAAGATCTATTGACATCAGGAAATCCCCCTGACGAATGCTGGCCAAGATGGAGTGAAAAGTTTGCATCTTGAACTTATGATTCACTAGGTACGAATTTAGAACCTTGAGATCAAGTATTGCTCTCCATCCCCCTGAGGCTTTCGGAACCATGAAGAGGATGGAGTAGAACCCCTGCCCCAATTGATCTGACGGTACCTGCTCTATGGCCTCTATGTTTAGCAGATGTTGAATGGCTTCCTTCATGAGAACCTGCTTTACGGGATTTCGCGACAGGGGGCAGGCGATAAATCGCTGAGGGGTATATGTTAAGAATTCCAGGGATAGACCATCCCTGATGGTGGTGAGAACCCAAGTGTCCGTGGTGGTGTCTTCCCATTTGTGGAAATAATAAACCAGTCTGCCGCCTATGGGAGGAGTCCGTTCCAAGTCATTTTGACCTACAGAAGGGACGACCTCCCCTACCACGAGAGGGCCGCTTGTTCTGAAATTGTGGTTTGGGCCTGTCTCTGTAGCCGGACCGGTCTGAAGAACGGTCCGGCCCTGCTGGAAAGGACCGAGATACGCTCCCCGAAAACTGGTCTGAGCCTGCCCGAAAGGGCGGCGGTTGTATGGATTGAAACGTCTGCCTGTTCTTTTGGAAAGATGAGAGAGTACTCTCTTCTTCTCTCTGTTTTCCACCAGGTAAGGAGTGCAGGCCTCCCCAAAGAGGCGACAGCTCTGATATGGGGCAGCAGCTGCCCTCCATTTGTGTCTGGTGTCGGCAGGCCAGTTCTTAAGCCAGAACAACCTACGTGCGGCGACGTTAGAGGCTATGGCACGGGCCGAGAACCTGGCCGATTGCAGAGACACGTCCGCCATGTATTCTAGTGCTGCCCATAATTTTGTGACGACCTGGTGTACTCTTACCTCGTCTGGGGAGATCCTGGACTTAAGTTCGCGTAGCCAGATCAGTGAAATCCTGGCGAAAAAGAAGTTCGATGTCGAAGCTCTTATTGCCCACGCCGAGGCCTGGTGTGTTCTATGGAAAGAAATCTTGGATTTTTTATCCTCGGCCTTCAGAGCCTCAGATATATCCCCTGGGATCTTGGAGTCTGACAAAATGGGAGAAAGAGACTTGTCTACTCCCGGAACCTCCAGCGCGTCATTGAGGGTAGAGACCATATCTAAAAGTTTGTGGTCTATTCTCCCAAGGGCCGAGAAGGTGCCAGGGGATCCCCATTGATCCTGAACGGATTTCAAAAACATGGGAGGGCAAGGGATCTGCTGGTTCTTTGTGACTGGTTCCGAAAACAGCGGATCAGAACTCTGGCCAGAATCCTGATCGGACATTTGGGTTTCACCGGTTTGATCTTTCCGGTGGCGCAGGCCTTGCGTAAGAGCGAAGGGAAAGAAGTAGGATTGAACATGCCGACCAAGGGAGTGGCCTCCGTGTGAGTGTCCTCGTCATCTGACCACAGACCCTCTTCGAGGGCCTGCTCAGAATATTCGGATACCTCGCTGCCACCAGAATGCGGTGGTGAGGCCGGATCCGGGAACTCATAATCCCTGGACTGTGCAGTCCCCACGGATGGAGGGGGGTTTGACGGCCCCAGGATCGGTAGGGCCCTCGCTGAAGACGCCATGGCTTGAGCAACCGCCTGCAAAATCATGGCCTGGAGCTGGATGGTAAATGATGGTTGTTCCGGGGACTGGAAGCCCGCCGCTGTAGGAGTGAATGACGCCGATGGAACCTGGGGTGGACCCGTAAGGGAGAAACTCCCCGGGGTCCCACAAGCCACTGAAGGAGAGATGAGTTCGTTGCCCGGTACCGGATCTTGAATCTGCACTCTCAGATCCTGTTCAAAGAGAGAAAGGTGATCCCGGCTGAATCCAACTGAGGGACCTTGTTCTAGAGCTTATTCAGGGGACCAAGCCCGCACAAGCGACAAGGGGCGTGGGCCCTCTGTTGTGGATGTAAGAGGGGGAGTTGAGGCAGGTGGGACCTCCGCTGCACGTTGTTGGGCCTTGGCAAATTGTTTTTCCAACGCCCTATGCCTGCTACCAGCCTGCTTTTTGGCCGCCTTAGAGGTCCACTTAGTCTTGGCCTTGATCTTTGCGGCCGCTTCTTGTTTGGGCAACTTGTGTTTTTTATTTCCACTGGAAGTGGAAGCTTGTGGAATGGTATTATCCAGCATGGTGAAGAAAAAACAGTTTTCCAGCAGATCGCTGAAGCTGTCCTGGTCTGCAGGAGATGAGGCTATGGCCCACCTAGGTGGTACAGGCCTATACGAGGGTCTGTGAAATCCGACCTGCCATTAAGCGCGGAGTCACACTGCGCGATGTAAGTCGCGCGTCACCCAGGGAGCTGTTCTCTCCCCTTTCAATTGTTCAGTGTCCTTGGTTATTATTATAAACAATTATTATTATTATTATTATTATTATTATTATTATTATTATTATTTTGTAACGGGGGACCCTCGTGTCTCACTTAGTGGCGGCTAGGACAGCAATTGCTAGTCCACTAGATGCAGACAGCGGAACAGGCAAAGAAAGAAACAGCCCAATTGATCGTAGCTCAATAGTTAGAGCAATCTAGCAGGGAGGAATGTGCAAGGTGCTTAATGCCCAAGGGAAAAATACAGATAACAACTGATTAAATGGTAAATAAACCTGCACGATGCAGAGGGAAGATAGAGAAGAAAAATGAGTTCTGAAATCCCCTTCGCCAGCCACGTGGTGATCTAAAATGGCGCCTGCGAGAGTGGAGAAGAAGAGCCTGGAACACAGTGAGGGATATAGGAGCCCCTATACCCCCAGCGAGAGTTGAGGAATACTGTCTCTCACCGGTCAAAAATATAAGGGAGAAGGTTTCCAACTGCCCTGATTGCCCACGCTGATAGGGGAAAGTAACAGGTAAGGGGCAACGAAAAGTAACAGGAGAAAAGGCAACGATCGCGTGGCGAGCCTCAAAATGGCGCCCGCGACGGCCCGTGAGGGAAAGCAAAAGGCGAATGCTAATACCAAGGTCTGGGAATTCTGTGGGAAGCAGCAGAAGAGAAAATCGGGCAGAAGCAACAAGAAATCAGGAAAGGCTGTAATCAGAGGAAACCGATCGTCACGCTGCGCAGAAAGCGGCGATCGCGACAATCAGCTGATCAGCGGTTGGAATGCTGCCGAAGGCAAAAACCAAAGCTAATTTGCAAACTAGGTCAGTGCTGAGCCCAGCGCTGGCTAGCTGGCAAAAAGGAATGAAGAATCCACGAAATGAGATAAGGCAAATACTACCTGTCCTCCTAAATCTATTCCGGGAGCCAAAGTACCACGTCTCTTCTAGGCTGAGACCAAAAAGAAACTGGGGCATGGTCTAGTCCAGTAGGGGCGTGGCAACTTTGACTGATTGGTCTAATTGGGCTAGAGGACTTCTAAACCCATTCATGGATTCTACATTCCTTCCATGCTGGAGAAACTTTGCTTTGTGGCATAAAACAATAAAACTATTCTAGATTTTGGCATCAGTTTTTAACATATTCAATGAGAAACCCCTGTCCCAAATCTCAGGAAATATATGGAGCCTATTTATAGATAAGAACACAATATTGAGGACAGAAATTAATATAAAACTTTGTCATAAATTCTGAGGAGATACAATAGCAGAGTTTGTAATAACTACAGGTAGACCCTGTTTAACAACTAGTTACAGTTATGACTTTACAACCAGTTCTCTCATTTACAACCATTGCAGCATCCTCATAGTCACATGATCAGTTTGTGGGCACTTTGCAACTGGTGGGCATTTACAAACACTGC
>NW_015386210.1:544376-561224 GCF_001527695.2 Protobothrops mucrosquamatus | reverse complement strand
CGTCAGTACGGCATGGTGGAAATGCTTAGATCTGGATTCTTTTCCGTTACACATACATTCTAAGCATTTTTCCCCGCCCCTATTTTGGGGTCATGGTTCACATCTTCCAATTAACTTGGAAGATGTGATTTACTTCCGGTTTCTTTTTCCCGGGCTTTCACTGTTGCCTGATTTAACTATAAAAATACCAGACAGTTCTACATATTTTCAAAGCAAGAATATACAGTATTTGCAGCGTTGACATCTGCACTATCTATTGGTCACATAATCAACATGTATGCACTTCAAAATCAACTTCTGAAAAGCAAAATCAATGGAGAAGCCAGCAGTAAAATCACAAGTCACAGTCATATGGTGTCTTGGTTAACAACTTGCCGTTTCACTTAACAACTGAATAGAAAGTGACATTATAAGTCTGTCACAGTCACATAATGTTTCACTTAGCAATCACATTGCTTAGTGACAGTTGCCAGTCCCAATTGTAGTCATTAAGCAAAAACTACATATAATGCTATAATAAGTAATTTAATTTTCTGATAATATTAATGAAATGTACTGGTCCATAGTTAATTCTAATTAAGGGGGCAAAATAATTCAAATTAAAATATTACTTAATTTTCGTTCTAGATACTTGACCTTTGATGAAATTTTTCTTGTGGTTCTGCCTTCTGTACAGATTTTGAATGGAATAACTGAGGAGTAGCTAAAGAACTGTTCTCCAAGTAGTCTACAAAACACAAGGTTATACTTAAGCACAGCCTGCAAAATATGTAATTTGCTACTAAAATAGATATATTAACTGTGAATAGTACAGGGAATAAACTGAAAAAGGTTGGCTAACAATTCTTTCCATGTAAATCAACACCAGTGGATCAAATTTAGAATGAACTAAGCAGGAAATTCTGGTTTGAGATTGAGATTAAATTAAGGCAGCTTGAACAGATATAAGGGGAAAGAACAGCATCCATTGCAAACTGTGATGATACCAAAATGACAATAAATACAATGTCATATTTGCACAAATGACATTATTTCTATACAGAACCGTTCTATTCGTATAATACAGCATTTTCATTATTTACTTCCTTTGACCCAGGTATGGATGCCCATTTGTGGAGACATTTCAAGAGATCCAGTGTTGAAGCAGGTTGAGCTTAATCTGCAGGCTTAACCTCCTCCTGTTCTACTTTATATTCAGTGTTAACAGTCAGTTAATTATAGCAGGTATCTGTGAAAGCGCTGGTGCCAAAGTTAACATTAGCTGGGATGCTAATAAATAGCTCCAGACTGACCTTCATGTGCTGGGTCTACTGTGTTCATACCCATGCACATCTCATCTGTCATATCAGTCATGTTCAGGCTTTTGGCATGGAAAGTGCTGGGTCTACCAAGGCACAAACACCAGGGCATGATGCAGGAGAAATAAGACATTTAACCACCATGCGGAACACCTATCTCTTTCTTCTGCATCCTGCAACCATAATACTGCTGAAAATACTTTGTGAAAGAACCTGGAGTCAAGGCCAATCAAAGAGAGAAGGCAGCAAAATCTGTCACCTTCCATCTCAATGAGTGATGCTCATGGAATACCATTAACTGATGACATTGGACTATGCTGTTACTGCCACTTGAGAACTGCTTCAAACATTGATTCAGGGGAAGAGGCAGGCTTTTAAACTCAAATAAGTGTTGATCTGAAAAACAGTGAAAAGGAAGGATAAGGAAATCCTTCTCACTATTATTTAGCTAAACCATAACCTGTTCTACAATACTGAATAAAACTAAAACTAAATAAAATAAAATGTGAGTGGGATAAAGATTGCCTTAGAGACAAATAGGCCAGGCAACTTCATATTTATCACCAGTCACTACAATACCAGAAAAATACTAGATCAGCACCAAATTGAAAGGTTCCAAAGCAGCAATTATTTGTTTCATATCTTACATTCTAGCCAGTTCTTGATTGGTTATGTACAGAATGACTTCTTTACTGTGCCATGCGCTACTTAAACACTTACTTCTTTATTTCAAAATTCCCTCCAGAAACCTCGTATTAGGGACATAACTGCCCACTCCCATGTTGGCCCAGACAGAACAGTCCTCCTCAAAACAATTGCAAAAGTCAAGGATTTTGTATTAAAGTGCTTTGCATATATCTAGAAACCAAACCATTTCTTCAAGATAAATTAAGCTTGTATTATTATTATTCATGCCACCTTTGTTCTAGTGGCCTTGGATCATAGGGTTTGGGATTTTGGGGAGATAGTTATCTGATGGTATCTACAAATGCTAATCTTACCTGCTGATGAACAGGCTACAAGTTCTGCTTTTGGAACAAGATCTGAAGATGTTTCATATTGAGCTGTTGTTGGCAATGGAGCTTTGCTGTTCTTCTCTCTAATTTCTTTTGTCATCTCGCCTGTCTTTTCTTCCTCTGTTTTATAGTTTCCTAATAAGACACCACTTGAACCTTTTGAAGATATTGTTTCTACTTCTGTTTGCTCAATTTTGTCAAAAACATCTTTTGGCAGCCTAAAAAAGAAAGGCAAAAATGTTAAAATGCAGTCAGAATACAAATCAAAATTAAGACAATCAACTCAACTGTTTTTTCTACTTCTATTTTAAAATGCATTACTGTAATCACAAAGCTGCTGCAAAGAGGTTTGTCCTATAGCAATGCATGTTGAATCAGTCATTCAGTTTTTGCATGCAATTCATAATGTTGAAAAAGCCAATTATTTGAGCTATAGTGTCTCAGTTCTCATGCCAATCTATCATATAGGAATAATATTACTTAGAGCATAGGAGAAACAACTTGAACATTTTTTAAAAATATACTCATTCTTATAGAACAGGTGTCAAATTTGCAATGTCACATGACGTGTTGTGATGTATTGCGACTTTTTTGCCATTGCCAGCAATGGGGTGGGCGCGGTTTTGCTACGATGCATCCGGCCCACAGGCCGGCAGTTTGACACCCGTTATAGAATACTGTGCAAAATCTTATTGTATAACGGGTGTCAAACTGCCGGCCTCATAGTTTTTGTATCAACTGAGGTTAGTGTCCATGTTTCGCTGGCATATAAAATAGGTAACACACACTGATCAAAAACATTTCTCTTCAGGAATAGGGGAGGTTGTTCTTGAAAATTATGCTTAGCTTGCCAAATGCCTGCCAACTACATTTAACATGCTGTTCCATTTCCTTTATTATATTACCTTCCCTTAAGATCTGTTGGCCTATATATAATAATCTACTACATCTAGTTCTTTTCCAGATACAACATTTTTCCCCTTTGGTTAATTTAGTAAACATAACCTGGCTCTTTTTCAGGTTTATTTTTAAGGCAAGTGGTTCTCCTGCTTTGTGCAGCTCTTGTATGTATCTTTGCAACTCTTCTGGGTCTTGTGAGAAGAGAACAACATCTTCTGCAAATCTTAAGTGATTTAAATAGGCGCCATTGATTTTTATTTCATTTTTTGCCCAGTCCAGTTTACGAAATACTTCTTCAAGGCAGCTGAGATAAGGATAAGCGATATTGTATTGCCTTGTTGTACACATCGTTCTGTTGAACTTTAAGACCATTGAGGCAAATTGTCATCACTGTTTTTTCAAATATTGATTGTAGTAAAGCAGGGGTGTTAAACTGCTGGCCCGCGGACCGGGTTGCATCATACAGAGACCGGGACCACCCCAGCTCCGGCAATGTAAAAAAAGTTGCAACACTTCACATGACATGGTGAGTTTGACACCCATGTAGTAAAGCTTATGTAAGCAGTGTCTATGCCTTGATTGAGCAATGCATTAATTATTGCTTGCTGGAATACTAAGTCAAATGCCTTTTCGTAGTCAATGAAAACTGTGCACAGAAGCATGGTGTACTCATTGTGCCTTTCATTGACTTGCTGAACAATTTGGATATGATCCATTGTGCTGTAACCAGTACTGGACCCTACCTGCTCATTTGGTTGTACATTATTTAATGTTCTCAATATTCTTTTTGCTATTATCTTGGTGAAAACCTTGTAGATGACTGAAAGAAGGCTTATTGGGCAATAGTTCTTTAAATCATCTTGAGCCCTTTCTTATATATAAGAATCACTTCAGCATTTTTCCATGCATCGGGTATTTTTCTGAGGTATCTCGAGGCATTTGCTAATCTTGTGTAAAATGTGACAACCAGCTTTCAGCATTTCAACTGTAATACTCATTTCCTGAAGCTTTGCCATTTTTCATTGATTTTATAGCACAAAGCAGCAAACTATTTAGAACTAAACTCCTTAATATAATGGCACTATATTTTAGACATCTGCAGAAAACTGAAAATAGCAATAAAATAAACCTACTAGTTTGTCACACCAAAAGTAAAGTTAGAGCAATTTCCTCCGCATAGTAATTTTGTACAAAAAATATAGAAAACAAATTCTATTTTATATGTTTACCTATGAAGAGAAGAGAGAAATGCAAAAAAGAGGTAACAACTTACCTAGAAGAAACTGCTTGTGGATGGTCACTAAAATCTGAAAAAAAGATATTTAATCAGATTTTTATCAATAGTAGCTTTGTATATACTGTATAAGATTTTATCTCATTCTTATTTTTTATCAACTCAGAGATGGTATAGTTAATGCTCCCAACTCCTATTTTTCCCCAAAACAACAAGCCTATGAGTGGGTTGGGATGAGACAGGGTGACTGATTTAAAGTCAACTACCAGGCTGTCTGCTCTCCCTGGTTCGGCTTGGCTCCTCACAGGAACCCTGCAATCAAAGACTGGAAAGGGGAGGAGGATGTAAGGGCAATAAAGCTGTGTGTATGTGTTAGGAAATTGGGAGAGGAATGACAGGTGATAAAGATCAAAGCAGCCCAGATCCAATGTGTCCCAGTGTCCCAAGGCTAGGCAACCTGAGAAAATATGTCGATTATCCCCAAACATCTCAGTGTTCTCAAAACATTTTGGAAAGTTTCGAATGGCTGGAAACGGACTGGTCATGGGGGGGGGGGGGAAGAGATGGGATGCAGATGAACTTTTATCTATCTTTTGAGCAAGGAAAAATTCAGACCCAGCTTGACTTTACTGAAGCCAACACCTTTAATAAGAGAACCCTTTGCTTTAACTAAATGGAGTCGAGGGTGTTTCTTTCCTAAGGGATCAGACTGGGGCAGGTCTGTCATTAGGCTAGCTCTGCAGTTGTGGTCAACCAGAAGAGAAAATCATCTCTACCATGGGGACCATGCAAACAATGTTGGCTGAAGGGAGGAACCAGGAAGAAATTGAAGCCCGGGAGAAGGCATCTTTAAAAACCCCTCCTGTAGGTCTGGATCTATCTGAGTGGCTGGAAGAGGACAACCCACCAAGACCCCGATGGTCCCTCGGGGTTGGAAAAAAGGAATAGTGGGAAAAGAAACCCATGTGAGTGACATTCATCTCCGGGGGCCAAGGCAGCCACTGGCAAGAAATGCAAGTAAAGCTGGAGGAACTGGAGGAAGAATTGAGTGCATGCGAGCTAGAGAAAGAGGACTGGATGCTGAAGTATGCCATTAAGATCCTGAGGATAGCTTTTGGTAACCTCAAAACACAAGAAGCCCTAGTCAGGCAGCACATCCCACTTACCAGTCAACTCCAGCCACAGTGAGTGATGGGGCAACCACCTTGGCTACTGTGATGGCAGCAACAGAGAGTTGCCCAACAGCAGCAATTGCCCCAGCATGTGGCTCCGCAGCCTAGCACGCACCAGTTGCAGGGGCAATGCCTGCATGGCAGAGACGCCAGCCCTGGGAGTAAAGTTCAACAGAGACTCCAAGCAATTGGAATTCTTCCTGGTGCAAGTTCAGACATACATGCAAGAGTATGGTCCAGAAATAGCCACTGAAATGGCTAAGGTGCAGTGCCTGACCATGGCAGTGGAGGGGACCGCAGCTGAATGGATGATCACCCTCCAAAATGATGACGCCTCGGAGTTGAGAAACTTCAACCACTTCATGGTTGCACTTCAGAAGCACTTCAAAAAAAACCTTAATCAATCACAAAGTCAGAGACCGCATAAAGACCATCAGTCAAGGGCACAGAGGAATGGCCAAGTACATCCAGGAGTTTCATGACCTGGCCTGCAGACTGACCAAATGGCCAGAAGACATCTTGATCAGATGTTTCTGAGATGGGCTACAACATCTATATCTCCAGGGGTGCCCTCACCACCCTCTATAGCAGAAGAAGTGGAAATTGACTGACCGAGCCATGGGTGGTGAAGATCCCCCCCCCGAAAAGAAAGAGGCTCCAAAACAGCTACCACGTGAGTAGAGCCCCCAATGATCCGCTGGCTGCTTTAGGTGTGGGAAGGAGGGGCACCGGGTTGTCAATTGCCAAGCGCACCCCCAACCCAGAAGGTGACTCAGATAACCAGTGAGACCACACTGAAGGGAATAGAAGACGTAGAGTTTACCCCATTCCCCAAGAATGGCGGGAGAATTCCAACCAGCCCGGTGGACAGCGAAGTGGACTATGATGATGATCTCTTGGTAAGTTGCCTGGCCAACCTAGTAACTATCCCCTTAGAACTGGTGGTTTGATCCTAGGGGTGCAAGGGAACCTCCAGGACTTGGGGTGCATCAGATACCTGGTCAACCTTGCCCTGGTTGAGAAACTGGCCATGAAACTCAAACTTCTTAAAATGCCCATTGCTTTTTGCCAGCTGGATGGCTCAGTGGCAGGAGGGAATCACAGCAACATGTCACCGAGTCAATAGAGGTGAGAATGGGTGCACACACAGAGACCCTGAGCTTCGTGGAGAGACCTCTTGTGTTAGGACTGTCTTGGCTTCTGAAATGAAACCCCTATGTGAACTACAGGAGGTTGCTAAAAAATCCAGTGGGCTGGCTGTGAAGGGGTAGGGAGGGCTGTCAGAAACCTACTCTAAGCGGCAGCAGACAAAACCAAAACAGGAGGTGGGAGCAGCTGCCAAAGACCAACCCCAAATTGATCCGTGGATCTCTAAAGAGTACTGGGACTTATGGGATATCTTCAGTGAGAGAAAGTCAGATGCGCTCCCACCCCACCAGCTGACTGACTGTTCCATAGAAATTCTATTGGGGACCAAACTACCCAAACCTAAGCTGTATTCCATGATCCCTAGGGAACTGGAGGAATTGCGGACTTTTATGGACAAAAACCTGAAGTGTGGATTCAGCCAACCTGTCAGACTTTTATGGAAAAGAAGGAGAGACCCCTCATCTATGAGTGGACTATCATGGGCTTAATGCTTTGCGTGTGGAAAACGTTAACCCACTTCCCCTCATTCAGAACACGCTAGCCTGTTTGGCCAAGGGGAAGATCTTCACCAAGTTGGATTTGCAGGAGTGAGGAACAAAACAGGGGATAAGTAGAAACTGGCTTTCAATTATCCCTTAGGATTTCTAATTCCAGGTCCTCTGTTTTGGACTGAAAGGGGTCCCTGCTGTGTTTCTGCAGCTAACAAACAACGTTCTGTATGAACACCTGTTCAAAGGACTATTAGTTTACCTGGCTGACATTTTAATCTATACTGAGACTATGGCAGAACACATAAAACTAGGCAGAGCTGTGCTCAAGAAGCTTTGAGGTTGGCACTAGAAGAGAATATCTAAGTAGACACTAAACATCCTGCAGTTTTTCTAAATAAATTACTAAATGCTCCTGATAATTCTGCACTTATTGCATCTGATACATAGAGCTGAGGATGAAACAGTTTTCAATCCGGCCTAAAAACCTGTAAACATTGAAAAGACTGTAAACATTGATTAGATGACTCCAACCTCACTGCTGAGAAGTGAATGACAAATTTTCTACTGATTCAAAACAGAGGGAGAAAACAGCACAGAATTGCAGTTGATACTTCACCGAGTAGCTGATACTTGAGTAAGATGTACAAAAGCCAAGACATAGTATTAATGTTTGTCTTAGTTAAACTGTCATTATCAATGGAAGAGAATATTTGTAGCTCAGGGTTGAATTCTGGGATCCTTGGTGCTCTCTGAGCTTGGTTGTTTTCTTCCAATGTTTCATTACCAAACTAGGTAACATCAGCAGTGCTAGAGCAGAGTGATAATATAAAATGAGAGATTTGCTTATTTTATATATCAATGACTTGCCCTTTCAGTGTGGTGGGAGTGATCTTGGTGGTTCCATTGTTGTTTATTGTTAGTTTGTTTATCTGAGTTGGTGGTTCCTTGATAGGGGTATTGTTTACTTCTTCATTGTTATCTAGAATTAATCTCTGCTCATCTGGATGTTGATTGCTGGTAAGGAGGTGTTCTGGTACTTTTGTTTTCTTTTTGGCTTTTTGATTGTCTCTCTTAAAAGGTATATAGATATTATTTATCTCTATGTGCCTGTTGATGGCTGATTCAAGTGCCAGCTTCCAGGAATTCTCTATTGTTTTTGGACTGGGCTTTGTCTAGGATGCTCAATTTCCCAGTTGAAATTATGTTTTAAGTCTGTGCATGTGTTGTGAAATTAAGGAGTTTTCAACATGTCTTCTGACAACTAATTGGTGTTCATAGATGTTCTCTGTTACTCTTCTGCCTGTTTGTCCTATACATGTTGTAGATGACTGCTTTTCTTCTGGGGCTGCTTGGTCTTTTTGATATACTTAGGATATTTTGGAGGACTCTGGTTGGTTTATATGCCTGTAGAACAAAAAGCTAGAGGACTAGCAGAGCACATCCGTGAACACGAGTTAGCAGTCAAAAGGCGTAATTTCAACTGGGAAACTGTGAGCATCTGAGACCATTCAAAGAGACAATCAAAAAGTCAATACCTCCTCACCAGCAATCATCACCCAGATGAACAGAGATTAACGGTAAGATTAACCTAGACCAAGAACGAAAAAGTAAACAATACCCCAAGCTTCTAGTTCTAGTTCATGGTGATAGTAATCACCTACAAAGTCCTCCATAGCATATTGGCTGGTTATATGAGGGAGTACTTCTCTGCCATAATTTCTGTCCACTATGTAAAATCCAATAGAACAGGTAAGCTTTGGATATCACCCATTATCCAATGTCATCTGATGGGATCTAGAAAGTATGCTTTCTCCGTTGAGGTACCTACTCTTAGAACAACATCCTGTAGCACAGGGATGTCAAACTCAATTTCATTGAGGGCCGCATCAGCATTGTGGTTGCCCTTGGGGGGGCGGGTGGGTGTGGCTAAGGTGGGTGTGGCCTACTGGTGGGCGTGGATGGAGTGGGTATGGCCTACTGGGTGGGCATGGCCAGATGTCGCAGCGCTGAGTGGCCCATGCCGCAGATGTCGCAGCGCTGCGAGTGGAATGGGCTGTGATTACAACTTGAAGCCGGCACGGAAGAAGACTGGTACACCTCCGCGATACAGGTCCTGATCCACCTGCCTATAGTGCCAGCGGACACCTTCTGTCCCAGAGAAGCCGGACGGAAGGAAATAAAGAGGGATTCAGATCTGCGAAAAAGCTCAGTACATTTGATGTAACGCCGCAGAGCCCTGCGGACATCCAATATGTGCCACTGCCACTCCAAGTCATGGGAAGGATTGGGACAAAAAATTGGTAAAATGATTTCCTGTGCCCTATGGAAGAGTGAGTTGACCTTGGGCACGAAAGCAGGATCCAACCGAAGGACCACCCGGTCTCGGTGGAAGATGCAAAGGTCATTCCTGACCGAGAGAGCAGCCAGTTCGGAGATACGCCTGGCTGACGTGATGGCGATTAAGAATGCGACCTTAAGGAACAAGGCCCGCAATGGTATAGTAGCAATGGGCTCAAAGGGTGGTTTTGTTAGAGCGCGAAGCACACGAGGCAGCTCCCAAGAGGGGTACCTGTGTACCACGGGAGGCCTGGTGTTGCATGCACCCTTGATGAAGGCGCGTATTCTAGGATGGTGAGCTAAAGGAACTGAATCAACACAAGTGAGCAACGTTGATAGGGCTGCCATCTGCCTACGAATGGTCGCAGGGGCCAGGCCTCTGTCCAGACTGTCCAGACGGTAATCTGAGGGATGGTTAATTTGTAGACATCCAGTTGTCGCCTTCTGCACCAATGGCAAAAAAATTTCCAAGTAGAATCATAAATGCAATTGGTTGCCGGTCGACAAGAGGCCTGAATCATGGTAATTGCCCGTGGTAAGAATAACTCCTATGTCATGATGCGGTGCTCAAGCGCCAAATGGTCAATTGTAACCACTGAGGGTCTGAGTGTTGGAGGACCCCTTGGTGTAAGGACACGCGATGTGGGGGAATCTTCCATGGAGGAGACCGGGAGAGATTCATCAGGTCGGCAAACCAGGGCCTCTGTGGCCAGTTCCACATTCCGCCTGCTCCTGGAGCAGTTTGAGGATGGTCGCCAGAATGAGCGGGAGGGGAGGGAAGGCATAAAGGAGACCTTGCGGCCACGGATTCCGCAGGGCGTCCATCCCCTCCGCCCCTGGAAGGTAATATCGGGAGAAGTACCTGGGGAGTTGGGCATTGTTTGATGACGCAAACAGATGGAGGATCGGATGGGCGAACCTGTAGGAGATCTCGGAAAAAAGATCCGGATGCAATCCCCATTCCGAAGGGTCTACCGTAGAGCGACTGAGAAAGTCTGCCTGCTGGTTCTTTTTTTTTATTATTATTAAAATTTTTATTGATTTTTGTAATTAAACAACAAATACCAATATGATGCATTTACATACACAAACAAAAAAGATAATCCTAGTCAATACATTTTCGGAAACACTCGGCAGTCCCCGCCTTGCCTCCACCCTCATTCACTTTCCTGTCCTTCCTCCCTCTAAACCCACAACCTCTCCTCCTTCCTCCTTTCCACCTACCTACATCCCATCACCCTTCTTAACCACCTCATCGAGTGCAGTTTGGAGTACCAGCCGAGCATTTCCTCTTTTCAATACAATTCCATTATTTACCTATAACATATAAATACATCAATTTTTATAATTTCTGTCCCCTAATCCCCTTCCCCCCTCCCCCCCTGACTTCCCAGAGCTGAGTACAGGAATAAACATATAGTAATCCAAGTTTAACCCAAACAACCCATTCATAATATAAACAAGTATAAACTTACTATAACTCTAATATACAATCAACTTGACTATAAACTATATATATAAATTATATATAAAAAATATTTATAAGTAACAATAATTAATCAAAAGCTATATAATAATTGTTCATTTCATATTTTCTCTGAATATAATCTATCCATCTTCTCCATACCAAAATAAATTTCTCCTGATATTGATCCTTCAGGTATGCGGATACTTTTGCCATTTCTGCAAAATATGAAACTTTCTGTCTCCAATCATCCATATTCGGTAATATCTCCTTTTTTCAATTTTGAGCGATCAATGTCCTTGCTGCTGTTATACAATACAACATCAAATTCATTTCTTTTGAGTCCAGATTGTCCATAATGCCCAATAAAAATAATTGCGGTGTAAATTTTATCTTTTTCTTAAAAATCTGTTGAAGATTCCACCAAATCTTAATCCAAAAAGCTTTAACGTCCCTACATGTCCACCAAATATGATAATAAGTTGCATCCAAATTACCACATCTCCAACATTTTGGCTGCAAGTTCGGGTACATGCAAGACAATTTTTGAGGGTCCAAATGCCATCTATAAAACATTTTATAAAAAATTTCCCTTAAATTCTGTGCTTGAGTGAACTTGACATTTCTTACCCAAATTATTTCCCATGTTTCTAACATAATTGACTCTTGAATATTTTGAGCCCATTTAATCATACAATCTTTGACTGTTTCCGAATCAAACTCTATCAAAACACTATATATTCTCCTAATATGAGCTCTACTTTGATCTTTGATCTGTCTTATCAAGTTCACATCTTCCAATGCCAAGCCTAACTTTTGATCTATACGCCATCTCTCAACCAACTGGCTATATAGGAACGTCCTGACCTCTTATAATAGAACAGAGTTAAGTAGGTTATTAAATTAAACGGTCAGGACAGGGGAATTCTATTCATTTAGGAATATTTGTTAAGGGAAATCAAATTGAGGGGAACATTAAGGAACATAACGTACAAGGCCTTATCGGGTGTAACCGATTTTAAAACTTAACTTATATTGATACTTTTTCCAAACTCTCAAAAGTGCAATTCTTAAAATGTGAGACCTAAAAACATGATCAACTTTGTCAAAAAATAAATAAGCATGCCATCCATAAAATAAATCCCAACCTTCAAGAGTCAATATATCTCTATTAGTTAAATTGATCCAATCACTAATCCACGTTAAAGCCACCGCATCATAATATAATTTTAAATTTGGGGCTTTAAATCCCCCTCTTTCCCGTGCATCTTGCAAAATTTTAAATTTAACCCTCGGTTTTTTCCCCTGCCAAAGAAAGTCTGCCTGCTGGTTCTTGACCCCCGAGATGTGTTCGGCCCTGAGAGAGGCCAGGTTGGACTCTGCCCAGGAACCCAGTAGTCGTGCCTCGGACATAAGGGACTTGGACCTGGTGCTCCCCTGCCGGTTCATGTGGGCCTTGGACGCTACGTTGTCCGTGAGGATCAATACATGACAGCCCCTGATCCAGTGTCGGAATTGGCGAAGAGCTAAATGGATGGCCCTGAGCTCCAGCCAATTGATGTTGTGTCTCAGGTCTGCATGGGACCAACGGCCCTGCGCAAACTGAACTGTAGATGGGCACCCCAACTGAATAGACTGGCGTCCTTCGTAATGGTGATGCGGTCCAGCTCCTTGAAAGGTGACACCTTGGTCACCACTTGTGAGAACCACCAGCGTAGAGACCTGAGGGTGTGGACCGGGAGCCTGACCTAGTGGTTGGAAGCGCTGGCATTCACTTGTTGGAATGGTAGGAGGAACCACTGAAGATCCTGCAAGTGGAGTCTGGCCCAGGGAACTATGGCTATGCAGGAGACCATCTTTCCCAGAAGCTGGGAGAGTAAGACCAGTGGAACGGTGCGGTCCTTGTACATCCGACGAGCCAAGTCCCTAATGCTGACCAACCGCTCCTGGGAGAGATAGACCATGCAGTTTGTGGTGTCTATGATGGCTTCCAGGTCCAGGAGCCTGGATGAGGGAACCGTCTGGCTTTTTTAGAAATTGACCGAGAATCCGTGCTGTTGGAGGACCTGAATAGTTAGTTCCAGGTCCGACTGGGCTGCCCGGAAGGAGAATGCTTGGATCAAGGTGTCGTCCAGGTAACACTGGACGCGTACCGGTATCTTCCGCAAGTGGGCAGCTAGTACAGCCAGGATCTTGGTGAACACCTTGGGTGCCGAGGAGAGGCCAAAAGGAAGGGCCTTGTACTGGAAATGACTGCCCCTGTAACAGAACCTGAGGAACCGCCGGTGAACTGGATGGATGGGGATGTGGAGATACATTTCCGTGAGGTCTATTGACGCCAGGAAGTCTCCTTGTCTGATGCCTCCCAGGATGGACTGGAGTGATTGCATTTTGAACTTCTTGTATGTGATGTAATAGTTCAGACCCTTGAGGTCTAGAATTGCTCTCCATCCTCCCGAGGTCTTGGGGACCACAAAAAGGATGGAGTAGAATCCCCCTCCCATGTGGTCCGGCGGTACCGGTTCTATGGCCTGAATCTCTAGAAGATGTTGAATGGCCTCCTGCATAAGTCCCAGTTTGAGTGGATCCCGGGAAGTGGGACAGGTGATGAAGCGGTCCAGGGGACTGGCTAGAAACTCCAGGGACAGGCCAAACTGGATGGTTTGTAAGACCCAGGCGTCCGTGGATGTGAGTTCCCACTGATGGAAGAAGTGGGTTAGCCTTCCCCCAATGGGAAGCACGGTGTAAGAGTCACTTGGACCTCCTATGGGGGTGTCCTGCCCCTTGAAATGGCCTCTTAGATTGGTTCTGCTGCCTAGACCGAAAGCCCGGCCTGTCATACGGACAGTCATGTGGCCTGTCCTGCCTGGGTGTGTATGAGCGGGAGGGCTGAGTAACTGTTGAACCTGCTGCTGGCCGAAAGGACTGCCTGCGGAAATAGGGAGCAAGACGTTTGTCAGACCATTTATTCAAGTGAGCCATGACCTTCCGCTTGTCCTTGTTTTCCACAAGGTACAGGGCCAGGGCCTCCCCAAAAAGATTATTGCCCAGATAGGGGGCAGTTGCAAGACGCCATTTGGCTTTGGCGTTAGCCTGCCAGTGTTTCAGCCATAGCATCCTTCTGGATGTAATGTTGGATGCTAGAGACCTAGAAGCAAAATTGGCCGACTGAAGCGTTGCGTCCGCCGCATACTCAGTGGCTGCCACCATTTTGCTTAGATCCTGGTGAGTCCGAATGTCCTCAGCAGGGACTCTGGCCTGAAGCTGACGAAGCCATAAAAGGGTGGTCCGGACAAAGAAGGACGCACAAGTGGCCGTTTTAATTGCCCATGCTGCTGTTTGATGGTTCTTCTGGAAAGTTTGGTCCCATTTTCTGTCGTCCGCTTTAAGCGCCTCTGACATGTCCCCAGCGACCGCAGTCTGGGATACCAGAGGGGTCCAGGCTTCGTCTACCTTGGGGACCTCCAGGGCCTCAGTGAGGTCTGTGGAGATGCTAAAAATCTTTTTATCAGTCCCGCTTACGGAAAGAAAAGAGGAAGGGGAGGCCCATTGCTTTTTGATCCCTTTAAGAAAAATAGAGGGACATGGAACATGATGTTGGGCTGCCACCGTTTCAAAAAATATCGGATTTGGACTGGAATCTGATGTTGCCTGCAGCTGAGGGAACTGATCGGACCCTATGTTTGCTGTTGATGTGGCCTTGCGAAGCAAGGTTGGACTGAACAGGCATCCCGATGGGGAGGGTTCAGGGGGAAGTTCCTCCTCCTCTGATAGATTAAAGTCCGGCTGCTCCTCGCCCTGCGGGGATGAGTATCCGCTCATGGAGGCGTGTGCAGGAGATGTGGGTTCCTGAAGTATAGGGAACCCTGTAGGAGGGACATAAGGTGGCATGGCCGACGTGGAAGCCCCCTGTCCAGGTGGGTGGAAGGACCGTTCTGCTAGAGCGCGGTCCACAACCTTGGATAGCAAGGTCTCAAGGTGGCCGTTGGAGAAAATGTCTCCGATGTCTGGTCCCCTGAGCCCTGCGGCTGTTGGCATGAAGGTGGCCTCTGGAGCTGAACCCAAGACGATTGCTGTGTGTTGAACCAATTCCGAAGGGGAGCTAAGTGTGGCAGGCGTCCCTGTGAGAGACCACATGCCCTGAGCCGAAGTTGAAGGGCCTGAAGGAAGGTCAAATTCAGGGGCCGCCATTTGATCCGTCTCTAATCCGGCCTATCTCTGCGCTCTGGAGAACTCCTTCTCCAGAGCCTGGTGCCTACGGTTGGCTTACTTTTCCGCCAACTTGGAAGGCTTGTTGAGAGTGGCCTTAGTCTTGGATTTGAGCTTGCCTGCCGCCTCCTGATCAGAGGTTTTGTGCCAGCTGTAACTGGAGGATGGGGAGGCAGTGCTCATGGGTTGAGGCATCGTGGAGTCCTCCATCTTGGTTGAGCTGTCTCAAGGAAGCTGAGGCGGAGCTCTGGCAGGCAAGTGGTTGGCGGAAGCGAAAGTGGAGCAAGTAGCGAAGACTGCTCCCCTGACCACCTGACCAGAAAACAATCTATCTGGGCTTTGGTCATGGCAATTGAGTCTGATGCTGAAGGCACGGTTGGGGACCCGCTCTGGGCTCCGCCCGGAGGCCTTAGGTGGCCAGTCAAGGTGCACCAGACGGCTCAATGAAGGGCGCAGAGGGCTTCAAAAGGAGGCCTGGCAGAGGCCATGTGAATTCAAAATGGCGGCTGAATTATTGGGCTGTAATTAATGGTGCAGTTAATGAGGCCTAAATGGCAGTCGCAGGGCAGGGCTAGAATAGTTTCTCAGATGTGCTGAGAAGTAGCCAGAATATAGGAAAGGCCTTGTGGGAGAGCTTGGGGCCTGCAGTCAGTACGGGAGGTCTGATGTATAGGCCTGAGGGAGGGCGTCACAATGTTCCCAAGATGGCGGCCGCAATGGGCTCTGCCAAAATTCCTGGGATGGCACGGTCGTGTGAGGGGCCTGAAGTCCTGGGGGAAGTCCCTGTAGCACACAGAGGCCCTCAGCACTCAATCCAACTGTGTGAGTGTCAGAATCCAAATATATTCCATCTCTAGTTATCAACTATGAAAACCCGCATTTCTGTCTGCTCTGGATTCTGTCATACGATGAAGGGAAGAGGGTGAACAAAGGGGCTTTATGGCCCTCACTTCCTTCAGCCTACTTCAAAGGGACTGAATGTGGATATCACCAAATGGACTAACAATAACAATGGGGGTCATTAGCTTTCATGTAATCCTTTTTGAAGTTTCCTCCTGGCAATGAGGAAAAGGGGGTGAGAATGTAATGCCTAGAATTGTCGCTGGGAGAAGGGGGTTACGGGGGTGGGACTAATGGGGGATCCCTTAAAACCTTGAATTGGAGAGCTCGAACCCAAGTCCTGTCTAGAACGCCTACATCCAGCTTTCTCTTAATAAAGATGCCTATTGGAAGAATTATTCCAGGAGTTCTGTCTTCTTAAGATGCAAAGTGGGGTGGGTCCTTACATTAGACAGGACTTGCAAAATTAGTCCACCTGGAAGGAAGACCCTTGCCGGGGGACTTTGCAAAAACTACCATGTCAGACAGTGGAGCAAGAAAGGGAGAAAACTCCCCGGAAAGGGAGCCGGAAAGGGAGCCGCTGCCCCGGCTGAAACCCTGCCAGCTGTCGGGATCTGAGAGGTCAGAATCCTCAGGAGAAGAGGTGGTGGAGACACGGGACCACAAACCTCGGTGGTCAATGGACGTTGGAAAGAAAGGCGAGTGGGGAAAGAAATCAAGAAAGGTGACTCTGAGAC
>NW_015386210.1:530380-540993 GCF_001527695.2 Protobothrops mucrosquamatus | reverse complement strand
GCCTAGAATTGTCGCTGGGAGAAGGGGGTTACGGGGGTGGGACTAATGGGGGATCCCTTAAAACCTTGAATTGGAGAGCTCGAACCCAAGTCCTGTCTAGAACGCCTACATCCAGCTTTCTCTTAATAAAGATGCCTATTGGAAGAAATATTCCAGGAGTTCTGTCTTCTTAAGATGCAAAGTGGGGTGGGTCCTTACAGTGAGTTTACAAGGCTGGCCGCGTGGCGCGCCCAAAATGGTGGCCGCAGCGAACTTAGTTGCAGCTTCCTAGGATCGGCAAGGATATGCTGAGATTCCTGAAGCCCTTGTCTCAAATACTTAGAAAAGGCCGAATTAATTGCCTGCAGAATCTGTCTTTGACAACAAAGGGAACCTCCGTTAAGCCTATAAGTTCGGCAGCCCATCCAAAATGGCGGCCGCGACTTTCAGGCCGTTAGAAACAGCCTCCGGAGGTGTCAAGGATGAAGGTGAACTCTGGGGTTGATTGTGTCTGCAGCGCTGAGCGCTGCGCAGGAAAACCGACGGGAGAACTGGCAAGGAATTTTCCTCCCCCCCCGGGGAGTTGAACGGAGAAGTACTTTCCCCCCCCCACACAAGCCTCAAATTGGCTGATTTGAGGCTACGCTGATCCCAACGTTCCTGGGGGAAACGTTTGGGGGAAAAAACTTTTTTTAAAATGGGGTCACTAATTAGGGGATGCACAAATTACCAAAATTAAGGCAAGGAGAATTCAACAATGGATCTCTGACCTGCTAATTGAATTGAAGATCTCTAAAACCTGAGAGCCAAACCTGAAACATCTTCAAGAGCTTGAAACCAAGTCAAGACTGGGTCTCCTAGCAAGAGGGGGCATGTCAGGTTTGGCTACTTGGTCTCAAGAGCAGGCAGACAGAGAAAACCCATTGGTGGATTCTCCATCTCCTGTACTGGAGAATGACATGGTCCTGCAAGCTTTGAACATTCTTTGAAAATGGGCGTTGTCTTACCTGAACACCTTTTCTCAGCATGAAGATGTAGCCTCCACCAATGGGTTATCGAAGCCTTCCTGCTCAGTTTAGATTAAGACCAAACTTTGGCCACGCCTCCCTTGGGCGGTCCTTTCCCAGTTTTGCTTGACAAGGCGAAGCATCTATGGTCTGACACAACAACTCCTCCTGAAAAAAGATTCAGCCTAGACCCACTAACAAGGGCGGGTGTGGAGGCTACATCTTGATGAGAAAAGGCATTCAGGTAAGACAACGCCCATTCTCCAGCATGACAGATGTAGCCTCCACCAATGGGACATACCCAAGCCCCCCATGTCCCCTTCGGGAGGGAAGTCTAGGCTTGTGATCCATGAGTAGAAACCACCTGCTGCAAAACCCCCCTGCCGAAGGAAGCATCTGCTGCAGCAAACCGATCAAGTTTGTAATGCCTTATAAATGAAGAGGGGGAAGACCAGGTGGCTGCCCTACAAATCTCCTCAACCGAAGCCTGGGTAGACCAGGCCGCAGACGTGGCTGCACTGCACGTTGAATGAGCTGTGATGTTTGCCGGAACTGGAAGAGACTGAGCCCTGTAAGCATAAGAGATGCATGCCCTGATCCACCTTCCAATGGTTGAAGATGACACCTTCAGACCCCTGGAAGAAGGCTGGAAAGACACGAACAGCGCCTCTGTTCTGCGAAAAGGCTCAGTACGCTTCACATAGTGATGCAAGGCCCTACGCACGTCTAATGTGTGCCATAACTTTTCCAGACGATGAGACGGTCGAGGACAAAAATCTGGGAGAACTAGATCCTGAGACCTATGGAACCAGGTATTGACCTTTGGAATGAAGGACGGGTCCAACTTGAGGACCACCCTGTCATCCAGAAAGTTACATAGATCACCCCTGACCGAAAGCGCAGCTAGCTCAGAGATACGCCTTGCCGATGTAATGGCAACCAAAAAGGCAACCTTCAGAGAAAGAAAGTATAAGGAACAAGACCTGATTGGTTCAAAGGGCGATCCCGTGAGAACTTGCAACACCTTGGGCAAGTCCCACGTGGGATATCGATGTACCACAGGAGGAGCAGTGTTAACAGCTCCCTTAAGGAATGCCCTAACTGCCGGGTGATGTGATAGTTGTATCTGATTCTCACAAGTGAGAACCGAGGATAAGGCAGCAATCTGCCTACGAATGGTGTTATAAGACAGACCTTTGTTCAGGCCCCCTAAGAGGAAATCTAAGATGATTGGAATGGTGACCTTCAATGGATCCAGTTTCCGGGAGGTACACCATGCGCAGAAATGCCTCCACGTGGCATCATAAATTCAATTAGTTGAAGGGCGTCTGGAGGCTTGAATTACCGTAATGACCCCCAGGGAATATGACTGCCTGGCTAAACTCTCCCGCTCAAGTGCCAAGCGGCTAATTGAAGCCACTGTGGATCCGGGTGTTGGAGCTGACCCTGACTGAGAGAAATGAGGTCCGGTGGGATCTTCCATGGCGGAGAGATCGACAGATCCACGAGGTCTGCAATCCAAGGTCTCCTTGGCCAGTGAGGGACCAGCAAGATTAACTCCGCCTGTTCCAAAAGAAGCTTTCTGATGATGGCCGGAATCAGTGGAAGAGGAGGGAATGCATACAGGAGCCCCTTGGGCCAAGGACTGTGGAGTGCATCCGTTCCCTCCGCCCCCCGTGACGGAAACCTCGTGAAGAATCTGGGCAGCTGAGCGTTTGTCGGTGAGGCAAACAAGTCCACCTGAGGCTGACCGAACCTCTCCACTATTCTCCTGAAGAGGGCTGGGTCCAGGCACCACTCTGAGTGGTCTACCGTCGCCCTGCTCAGAGAATCGGCCTGACGATTCGCCTCTCTGGAAATGTGTTCTGCACAAATGGATGCCAGATTGGGCTCTGCACACAGGCCCAGAGACAGGGCTTCCTGCATGAGAGACCAAGACCTGGTCCCCCCTTGCCTGTTGACATGAGCTTTGGCTGTGACGTTGTCCGTCATTACCAGGACATGTTTTCCCGATACTATGTGGGTAAATTGGCGAAGTGCCAGGTGCACTGCCCTGAGTTCTAGCCAATTTATATTGAGAGTGAGATCGGACTGAGATCATTGGCCCTGTGCCATGTGTGTCTGTATGTGCGCGCCCCATCCGAACATACTGGCGTCCGTGGTCAGGATGAGTCTGTGAGGCTCCTTGAAAAGTGATCCCTTGTGTATAGCAGCCGACACCCACCAGTGCAGTGACAGTAGCGTGTGATGAGGAACTCTCACCTTCCGTATGGAGGCACTCATGTTCCTCTTCTGGAAAGGGAGTAGGAACCACTGGAGATGCCTGGAGTGAAGTCGTGCCCAAGGCACTATACCCAGGCATGATATCATCTTTCCCAACAGCTGAGACAGCTGAACCAGTGGAACCACCTTGCCTCTCTGAATTTTGTGAACTAGAGATTTGATGCTGTCCTTGCGTTCCTGGGAGAGATAAACCTTGCACAGGTTTGAATCTATCACTGCGCCTAAGTGTAAGATCCGATTGGTCGGAGTGGTGTGACTCTTTTTGAAGTTCATGGAGAAGCCGTGCCTCTGAAGAGTCCGTATTGTGGTCTGCAGATCTATCTGCGCAGAACGGAATGAACTGGACTGGATAATTATATCGTCCAGGTAGCATTGTACTCTTACCAGTATCAGCCTGAGATAAGCCGCTAATACCGCCAGCAGCTTTGTGAAAACCCGGGGAGCCGAGGATAGGCCAAAGGGTAGGGCCCTGTATTGATAATGCCTGTGCGCATGGCAAAAACGGAGGAACCTGCGGTGATGGGGCCGGATTGGGACATGAAGATAAGCCTCTGTCAGATCTATGGAAGAGAGATAATCTCCCTTCCTGATACTGGCCAGAATGGACCTGAGAGACTGCATTTTGAATCTCCTGTAAGCTATGAAGTGGTTTAGCCCCTTCAGATCCAAGATCGCTCTCCAACCCCCCGAGGTTTTGGGGACCACGAAGAGGACGGAGTAAAACCCCTTTCCCCTTTGGTCCAGAGGAACCGGTTCTATGGCCTTTATATCTAACAGATGGGAAATGGCCGTGGGAACTAGCCCAGCCTTGCTTGCGTGTCTTAGACTGGACACTGGATGAAGCGGTCTGGTGGAGTGGAATTGAATTCTAGGGCTAGGCCGAGTTTTATGGTCTCCCTCACCCAGGTATCGTTGGTGGTGACCTCCCAAACGTCGCTGAACAGAGCCAAGCGACCTATGGGAGGATCCATATTGGCGTCACTTGGACCTCCTGAATGGACGTCCCCCAGCTCCCCTAAAGGGACGCTTGCTCTGGAACTGCCCCCTGGTTCCTGAACTCTGGCGGTCCTGTTGTCGATCCTGTCTGGGGGGAAAGGATCGGGAACCTCTGGGCCAATTCCAGGACTGCCCTGATCGAAAGGGCTGCCGCCAATCCCAGGAACCCCCAGGCCGAAAGGACTGTCTGCGGAATTCTTGTTGAAGTCTCCTATCCGCCTTTTTGGAGGGGTGAGCCAATGTTTTCCTTTTGTCCTTCCCTTCAACCAGGTACGGTTCCAAGACCGGCCCGAACAATTGAGTATCCCTATATGTGTCTGTGGCCAGACGCCATCTTGATTTGAGATCTGCTCTCCACTGCTTGAGCCACAATAATCTGCGAGACGCTACCGTGGCCGCGATAGACCTGGCGGAATACGAGTGGAGGGATGCATCTGCCATATACTCCGCAGCAGCTACTAGTTTACCCAGAGTCTGTTGCGCACGCACCTGATCTGGAGGAATTAAGGCCTGTAACTCACGGAGCCACATGATGGAAGTCCTCGCGAAAAAGGACGAGGACGTTGCCGCCTTGATGGCCCAGGCTGAGGCCTGATGAGCTCTGGGGAGAGAAAACTCGAATCTTTTATCCTCTGCCTTGAGGTTCTCTGCCATGTCACCAGGAACTGTGGATGTGGAGAATAAAGATGTCAAGGGGGCATCTACCGTAGGTACCTCAAGGAGGGAAGAGAAATTAGGTGACACATTAAACAGTTTCTTTTCCGTGCTGCTGGGTGGAGGTAGAGTGGACAATGAAGCCCACTTTTTTTCCACCGTGGTGCGGAAAACCACGGGGCAAGGAACCTGCTTTTCCTTGACAACCTGTACCGCAAACAAGGGATTGGACTCCTGTGCAGCGGACGTAGATGGTTCAAGTTCCTGCTCTGCGACCAAATTGGCCGTGGTGCAGGCTTTTAATAACAGTGAACGAAATAGAGAAGGATCAAAAAGACCAGATGTTGGAGTCGAATCTGGTGCCACCTCCTCATCCTCTGACATAGGTAAGTCAGTTGTCTCCAAGTCAACAGACTCGGCTTCTCCCAGTTGAGACGAAGTCTCAGAAACACCCGAACCTGCTGACTGGAGGTACCCAGTGCGACCTGCTGGCAAGGGTGGAGGAGGAGGGGATGGAATCTGTGAAGACCCCTGACCCCTAGAGGATGCCATAAATTGGTTGAAAGCTTGTTGCATGAAAGAGTTGAATTGTTGTGCCCAAAAGGCCTGTTCTGCAGGGGCAACACCAGGGGCAGAGGCCTCAGAAGCCTGTAAGGTGCTGGAAGCGGCAGGAACTGAAGGACCAGAAGTAAAAGGAGGAGAGCCGGGAAGGGAAGAAGGGAGACCAAACTGTTCAGTTCCCCCTTGAGGAGACCAAGCCCTGGGGGCTTGATAAGAAGGCACTAGTGAAGGCTCAAATGGTGAACTGTCCAGAGAAGCAGGGGGAACCACTTCAGTTTCACTGGACCTGAGCCTTTGAGCTCTGGAGAATTCTTTCTCCAGTGCCTGATGTCTCCTCGAGGCCTCTCGCTCAGCAGTCTTGGAGGGTTCTATAGATAAATGTTTGGTTTTGGCTTTTTTCTTTCCCCCCGCGCTCATATCAGAAGATCTGCGTTTGGATTGTGCGGGGGGGGGGGCATCAGAACCCTGCGAAGCCTGAGGAGTTTCACTATCTGCCATTGTGCACCGGACCTTCCAGATAGGAGAAGCCCTGTAATGGGGGTAAACACGCAGATCAAGTTGTCCGGGAGGGAGGATTCCCACACCCTAAAACAACCACAATGACAAACAGCCAGACAGCTCCCTAGAACTACCTGCCTAGGCCCTGCTGGCACAGTGCTGCAAGCTAATTAGAACAGGTTTGTGAAATTCTCCCTAGAATTACAATCAATAATAAAGTGATTTGAGTGATGCAATAGAAATCAGAAATGAAAATCCCTTTCTTTTAAGGGAAATCTTACAAAGAGGAGCAGAATAAATCCTACAGAAGGAAACCCCCTTGAAAGCCCAACACAGTAGGCTATAGAAATACTAGGCCTGATGTCAGCCTGTGCGAAGGCCGCACCAAAATGGCAACCAGACTCAGCACTATTAAAAATTCAAAATGGCGGCCGCGAGTCTCCTTGCCGCCTAAATGGTGACGCCCTTAAGCAAACTTTCAATTTGAGCCACCACAGTTGGTCAGGGAAACCCACAGGTCCCCAAAACCTTGCCTTCGCCCCCTCTCAATTTATAAGGCAAAAAACGGAACTTGCGGTTTGCTGCGCAGACTACAGCAGCCCGATCTTCTCCGGAGCCTCGTGGTCACAAGGCAAAGAGGAAACACCCGGTCAATCGGCCCGATCTTCAGGAGCGTCCGCGTGATCCGCTCCCGAGCGCTCGGGGAAACCCTGTCGCAGCGCCAAACAGCTGAGCTGGAGAAGTTGTCCTGGACGCTCAGGGAACTCCCGTCACTGCGTCCAACAGCTAGCCTGAGCTAAGGCCCAAACAGGCCAGCGACGCTCCTAGGGAGATCGTGTCCCTGCAAGCCTAGGAACGTGCTCCCAAACTAAATCCTGACTGCAAGCCTTCTTCTCAATGCTATAAAACAAGAAAAAAGAACAAAAAAATCCAAACCTTCTATCCTAAATTAACCAACTAATTTAATCTATGAGGAGCTATCGAAGTTGTGTCCTACTGAGCCGAGACTAAGACAAAACTGGGAAAGGACAGCCCAAGGGAGGCGTGGCCAAAGTTTGGTCTTAGTCTAAACTGAGCAGGAAGGCTTCGATAACCCATTGGTGGAGGCTACATCTGTCATGCTGGAGAATCTGAGTTTTTCCTAAAACTCTGAGATAGGAATGTGCCAGTGCCTGATTCTGTTATTTCTCTCCCCTATTTAATTGCTATTTACTTTTTTAAAAATATTGCACTTGGACTGCCTTAAAAAAATAATTAAATAGATAGATAGGCGCAAATCTTAGAACAGATGAGTTCTAAGCTTGATAGAAGATAGAAACAGAAAAATGAAGACTAATGAAGAGGTGCTAAAGGCCAGTCCTGCTGCATTCACATATAGTTTAACAGTTCATAATGTATTCTTATTCCATTAAATTATCTAAAATAAAAATTATTAATTTGAAACATTTTAATGGTTCTTCACACACACACACACACACACACACACAAACTTGATCTTAGCCAAAAGGACAAGGTTCTAGCTCTCTGAGTTAATCAACTTTCCATTTAATTTTAATGGGTCATACAGTGAGGGAAAAAAGTATTTGAACCCCTGCTGATTTTGTACGTTTGCCCACTGACAAAGACATGATCAGTCTATAATTTTAATGGTAGGTTTATTTTAACAGTGAAAAACAGAATAACAACAAAAATCCAGAAAAACGCATTTCAAAAAAGTTAATCATTGATCTGCATTTTATTGATTAAGTATTTGATTCCCTATCAATCAGCAAGATTTCTGGCTCCCAGGTGTCTTTTATACCTTGTTATACAGATAATGAGCTGAGATTAAAGGGAGAGTTCCTAATCACAGATCGTTACTTGTATAAAAGACACCTGTCCACAGAAGCAATCAATCAATCAGATTCCAAACTCTCCACCATGGCTAAGACCAAAGAGCTGTCCAATAATGGACATATTGGAATATTATGAAATGCATCCAGGGAAACAACTGGCACTAGTATTTTTAGATGCTCAAAAGGCATTTGATAATGTTTCCTGGCAATTTATGACTCAACAATTAAAAACAATAGACTTTGGACAAAATTTTATAAATATGATTGAAACAATATACCACAAACAAACAGCAAAAGTGATTGTAAATGGAGACTACACAGAGAACTTTGAGATAAGAAAAAGTATAAGACAAGGACATCCACTATCTCCATTGTTATTTATCCTAACTTTTAAAGTTCTAAATAGAAATATTAGGCAAGATATAGAAATTAAAGGACTAGAAATAAAAGGTGAAACCTATAAACTGCAAGCATTTGTAGATGACTTGATATTCATCCTAGACTAGAGGAACCTTTAGAGATGATTCCTAAATTATTGGAAAAGATACAACAGTATGGAGAGATAGCAGGATTGAAAATAAACAGAGAAAAAACTAAAGTGATAGTTAAAAATCTCACAGATACAGTAAACAAAAAAAAAAACCCAAATGTCAGAAAAAATAGAACTACAAATAGTCAAAAAGGTTAAATACTTGGGAATATATCTAACAGCAAGATGTTCAATGATAAAAGAAGATAACTATATACAATTACTGAATTAAATAAAACTGAACCTGGAAAAATGGAAAAACTTGCAATTGTTGATGTTAGGAAGAACTGCTATGGTGAAAATGAATACATTACCAAAAATATTGTTTTTATTCCAAACGATACCTATAAAACTAGAGAATTTTTTTTAAGACTTAAATTCACTAATTTTGAAATTTATTTGGCAAGGAAAGAAAGCTAGCATCAAATTGAAAATGTTACTAGAAGCTAAGGAAAATGGAGATTTGGGCTTGCCAGAGTGGGTTTTATATTATCAAGCATCTGTACTAACATGGGTAAAAGAATGGATAATTCTTAGAAATAAAAGGTTGTTATATTTGGAGGGACATGATTTACAACTTGGTTGGCACACTTTCTTATGGTATGGGAAAAATAAAATTCATAAGTATTTTCAAAACCACTGTATAAGAAACGCATTATTACTAACATGGGAAAAAATAAAATGCAAAATATACTTGAAAATTCCAGGATGGCTTTCAACAGTGGAAACATTTGTACATCCAAACTTAGTCAGTTTCGAGAAAATATGGACATGTAAAAATATAAATTCTGAAGGGAATTCTAAAATCTAAACAAGAGATGGAAAATCAGGGTATTGCTCTATCATGGTGGGCATATTTACAAATGCAACTTAGATACAATAAAGATGTTAAACTATACGGATTTTATAAAGAGCAGACATTTGATCAGACATTATTAACCTCTGATGAGAAATTAATTAAGAAAATCTATAACTTTTTATTGAATTTGAAAATAGAAAGTGAAAGAAAGAAACAATAATAATATGGGCAAAGAATTTTGGATATAATATAGATTTAGAAAAATGGCAAAACTTGTGGGAAAGAAATTATAAATTGACAATGTCAACTTTGTACAAAAAAAATCTATATAAAATGTTTTATAGATGGCATTTGCCAGCAGCAAGATTAGCAAAAATGTTTAAAAATATGTCAGATAGACATTGGAAATGTAAACACAAGTTGGGTATTTATTATCATGTATGGTGGACATGTGTTAAAGCAAAAAGGTATTGGACAAAAATACATACTTGGTTAGAAAAGATGTTGGGAAAACATGTAGTTTTCAAACCTGAACTTTTTTTATTAGGTATAATGCCAGAAAAGATTGATAAATGAAGTATATACTTGGTTCTACATGTAATAATAGCAGCAAGAATCATATTCACACAACACTGGAAAAATGAAGAAATACCACCAGAGGAAGAAATAATTAAAAAAATACTAGAATGTGCGGAAATGGACAGACTTTCTTTGAAGTTGAAAGAAAAAAAAGAAACAGAATACTTTCAAACTTGGGACTTATTTTATCAATGGCTGGAGAAAAGAATAAAGGATTAGGAATTAAATTTGTATTAATGAATGATAAACTCAGACAGCATGTTTGTTGAATAAGTACTACTGAATGTATAAAAAAATTAATAAAAACTTTTATTTAAAAAAAATGAAATGCGTTTTTCTGGATTTTTTGTTGTTATTCTGTTTCTCACTGTTAAAATAAACCTACCATTAAAATTATAGACTGATCATGTCTTTTTTTTTTATAAATATATTTTATTGGTTTTTTAATTTTAACAAAAAGTACTTGGGTCATACCGTGGTGTTTGGGTAAAAAAACATACATAAACAGCTCAACTTAATACATTCACTGTCATCTCTCTATTTCCCGCAAATAACATAATAGATTTAATATATTCCATTTCTAGCTTAAATTTCTATTACTATTAAACCTGTTTTTATCAATTTACAATTATCATAGTCAAATATTGTTTTACATCAACAGATTATCACTTCAAGTATCTCTTCCAGATATATCCAAGCTCTTAATCTCTCTCATCCCTATTTTTTTCACCAATCTCATTTATTTCTTCTTCCAATAATAACTAACTTAATTAAAAAAAACAATGTTAAATCTTAATTCATTTCAATTCATTAGACAAACTTCAAATTCCATCCAATTAATTATCATATCTTATCAAATCATATTATTATACACAAAAATCACCTAATTAATT
>NW_015386210.1:526551-528175 GCF_001527695.2 Protobothrops mucrosquamatus | reverse complement strand
TCAAACCCCACTGGCAGTTAAAAGAAAGAAACAGCAGACATTTCATATTACACTGAGAAGCACAAAGCTAAAAGCACAAGCCTGATGATGATGAATGTGATTTCATCGAAACGTCGCTATGATACTTCTAATCTTACACGGGAGAAAACCCGAATGACCAAAGACTCATATATATATATATATATATATATATATATATCAGTGGTAGTCAACCTGGTCCCTACTGCCCACTAGTGGGCGTCAGTGGTAGTCAACCTGGTCCCTACTGCCCACTAGTGGGCGTTCCAGCTTTCATGGTGGGCGGTAGGGGTTTTGTCTGATACTGAAGCACTTTCCTTTTTTTAAAAATTTAATTGACTTTTTAAAAATTTTTCATAGCATTATTTAAAAACATTTTCATTAGGTTTTCATAAAATTCCCCGTGACAATTTAAATTTCTGAAAATATACTATATGCTTTATATGCTTTAACTTGCTGTAACTCTGCTTTATAAATTTTATAAAGTAAAGTTACTTCCCTACTTTATAAATCACCATTACTGTGGAACCGGTGGGCGGTTAGAAAATTTTACTACTAACAGAGATACAAAAGTGGGCGGTAGGTATAAAAAGGTTGACTACCCCTGATATATATTATCCTTAATGCAATCCATAAAGCCAAGTTTCTTTTTTCACTTCCATTTTAACTTTCATATTTCTATACCAGATAAATTTCCATAAAGCAAAAAGATCATCTAACTAATTTAAACATACATGTATATAATTGTATTTTTCTTACTTCTAACTCTAGATCAGGGGTAGTCAACCTTTTTATACCTACCGCCCACTTTTGACCTTTTCTTCACCAATGCTTGAAGGCTGTGCAGGTCTAGATAGGAATAATCTGTTTCTGACTAAATCCTGCAAAGATGGAGGGATTGTGAATGTTGGGCCACCAAAATCAGGGGATATTCTATCATGTAAGAGTGGTGTGCAATTTGGGGGTCTTCCAAAACAGCTCCTTCTCAATAAATAAATGGCTTCCTGGCTGCTATGGTTAGGAAGTTGTTTACACCGTTTTATCTGCTTTTCCAGTTTTCCATTTTCATTTCCTATATCAGGAGTCCATTCAGACAGTCACTAAAACCCTGGTCACTGATGGCTTGACTACTGCAACATGTTCTACATGCGACTTTCTTTGAAAACCACCCAGAATGGTTTGGAATGCAGCAGTATAGGCAGTGGAGGATGTACTTCTTATGTAACACTCCTATAGTTGTCAGTTTGCTTTTGGATGTGGTTTAAAGTTTGGCAGAATAAATCTTTATAAAACAACTTACTGTAGTTAAATCTATCTTTTTATTTATACTTTGCATACATAGAAGCATGAAGTCTGATGAAATTACATTTAATTAATTAAATTATTAATGAGATCCCTGAGGCTGAGGCTGCGAAACTAAATACTGGATATCTGGCTCAATTTTTGTAAGGAACAAACGAAGGTCTCCTCTTTCGGAAATATTCAGGCGGTTTCTTTCTTTGGTCATAATATGATTAACAGCACTAAAGCCTGATTCCACAAGATATGAAGTAGGGAAAGGTATCAATAAACTGAATATCATTTTCCACATATTTGGATATAAGAC
>NW_015386210.1:508355-525181 GCF_001527695.2 Protobothrops mucrosquamatus | reverse complement strand
GTTTGGGGGGGCGCCGGCTACCAGCTCTGCTTGTCTGTTACAGCTGGGTGGTGTGGGGGGAGATGCGCGAGCTATTCTGAGATGAGGCTCTTTTGTTTGCGGTCGCACTATAGCGCCATTTAATTTCACTTACATAACGTGAACTAAACTTATGCGCGGGCGATACAAATAGTATATTTTCAGAAATTTAAATTGTCACGGGGAATTTTATGAAAACCTAATGAAAATGTTTTTAAATAATGCTATGAAAATTTTTTAAAAAGTCAATTAAATTTAAAAAAAAAAGGAAAGTGCTTCAGTATCAGACAAAACCCCTACCGCCCACCATGAAAGCTGGAACGCCCACTAGTGGGCAGTAGGGACCAGATTGACTACCACTGCTCTAGATCATTGTACTTAAAACAATCCATAAAACCAGCATTGCCTTTTAATCCATTAAACAGTTTTAAATTTCTTTTTCAGTCTAATTCTGGGTTTTTTTCTATGTCACACAGGCTTCCATAGAAGCGCCTCTCTTTCAGCCAGTAGATCCATTTTTGTTGCTTGTAGTAGTCTTTGAGGAAATATAAATCCCTTCCTCTGCAATAAACATCTTTTTCTCTTCTCCTTGCAGCGTCGTTGCTTTGTAGTTTGAAATCTTAGTCTTTGTTTCTTCTGATTCTCTAAGTTGCAGAAGAGAGGGTTGCCAGGTGAAATAAGTTCTTCTTCTATCTCTGTAGATTCCTCTTCTGGTATATTTTGATTTATACCATATTCAGATGTAGCCTGGACATCCATTTGAACAAATGTAGTAGAATCTCTGGGTCTTAATTCTAAAGTACAGTTTTTAATTGTAGCACGTATTTCTGCAGTGGCCTCATAGATCTTTTCCAATATGAGCGCACAATTCAATTGTAGCTGAGGTTCCTCCATTTTAATACCAGTGCTTAAAAGAAGATCTCTTTTTCTTTTTTGTGGAGACTATATTTAATGCAAACAACATCCACCCCCACTGCTTCCACAGCTGTACAGCTTATCTTTCCCTCAAAAGTATTTTGAAGTTCAATGTTCCATCTTTAAGAAAATAGCCAGAAGTTGCAGTATTAAACCTTCGCCACTTGATGCCCTCAGTGAGTTAACAAAGGTCTTTTTCAGAAATCAATTCCTTTTTTCTATCTTTTAAAGTATGATGTATAAGAAAAGAAATAATACAGTTCTTGAAAAGAGAGTAGAAAACCTTTTCTGTCTTTTTTCCTTTTTTATATCCAAAGAAAAAGATATACATAAAAGTAAAATATAGTCTTTTTCTATATTTATAAAACGCCTTTCTTCCCCCCAAAAGTAGAAGCTGCCTTTCCAAGCCAGGGAAATAATTCCAAAAGCTCTTACAGGTACCAAAAAAAAAAAGTAGAAAAGAGAGAGTTGCAAAGAAAGTTCTCACCCGGGTTCACCACGGGGGCACTCACAGCTTAGATCAGGGCTTTTCAACCTTTTCACTGACTGTACCACTTTTAGGCTATGGCAATATTCAAGTACCACCTAGCAAGGTGTCAAAAACTTGATGACCAAAAAAAACAAAAAAACCTGTTCAAAGTCGCAATTGCACTGAAATGACTTATGACCATTTTTCACACTTATGGCCATTGCAGCATGCCCAGGGTCATGTGATTTATATTTGGATGCTTGGCAACTGATTCACATTTATGATGATTACAGTGTTCCAGGGTCATATGATCCCTTTTTTCAACCTTTTGACAAGCAAAGTCAATGGCAGGGCTGCTAGTGGCCAAGTGCTAAAGCAGGACTTCCTTCCTTCCCTCCCTCTCTCCCTCCCTCCTTCCCTCCCTCCTTCCCTGCCTCCCTCTTTCTCATGCCCATCTCCTTCTGAAGGAAGAATTTGAACCCCCCCCCCCCATATTTTCCTTCTTCCATATATTCATCAAACAAGGAAAAGCCTCCAGAGACAGAAAAGTGAAGCTGCTGAGGGAACTAGCTTAAAAAGGCACATTCCCCTTTAAGAATTAGCTACTGGCTAGAAAGGAAAGTTAACGAGTGCAGCCGGCACTTAAGGAAAAAAAAAATGTGGTAAGTATTGGCTGCCAGCTAAGGCAGCCTCCCCAAATGGCTCTATTCATAAGTAAAGGAATGCTACAGGCAAAATCCATTCAGGAGAAAAATACTTCAAAATCCCTTGCAGCAAAACTTACAGCTAATAATAGCAGAACAATAGAAGCTAACAGGAGACATCAGCCATAAGCCAAATAGAAATTGCCAAACACTCCTTAAGAACACAAAGCCCACATTGCACAAATCCCAGAACTTCAAAGTCACAAAAGCACATAAGAATCATTCCATTCTCCATCTCCCTCCCTCCCTTTGTGTCTTACCTCCAGCTGATGCTACCTTTCTTCATTCCTCCTGGAGGGAAACTCCTCCCCTGCTGCATTTCTTGCCTGTTTGTTGCTGCCAGCACAGGTGGCTGCCACAGAAGTTGTAGATCAGCTCATGGCCGGACTGCTTGGACTGCTTGGACTCCTCTCCCCCCGCCACCCTCCTCCTTCGGTGCAGCTAGAGCTGACTCCACATCCTCCCAAGGCTGCTTCTTTTTTTCCCCTCTCCCACCCAAACTGCCTCCTTTTATAGCCTCTCCTGTCTCCACCCCCCTCCTCCTCCTTTCTCATGGGGGAGGGTGAGCCAGAAGTGAGCCTGGGGTGAGGCTCAGCCTCAGCCACTCTGCAGCTCCAGGGGACTCTCTCACAGTAAGTCCTTGCCCATGCTGGCTTTTTCCCTCCCCCACTACACTTGGCTAGCAGGGCTGCGTACCACCTGCCACTCGTTAATGTACCACAAGTGGTACGCGTACCACCGGTTGAAAAGCCCTGGCTTACATGTTCTCTGACTTACCGTCTGAAGCGACAGGGCCATCGGCCATTTTACTGGCCGATCTTCTTCTCCGTCGGCCCTCGGAGATCATCTGGACAGCTGGAGGAGCCACTGCTCCTCCGCAGTCGGACAGCAGCCTCCTTGATGGAAGTCGCACCCTCCATGGCGACTTTGGAGCCGTATAAGGCTCCACCGACGGAGGGAAAGCTAGCCGGCGAGGAGACAAGTCTCCCCGTACGACTAGCGACGCCGCGAACCAGAACCCGACTGATCATGTCTTTGCCAGTGGGCAAACGTACAAAATCAGCAGGGGATCAAATAATTTTTTTCCTCACTGTATCTGGTTTCTTTCTAAATACCTCCATACCTATTCTTAGAAACACAAAGAACATCTAAAAAATGGATCTTTTTTAAGCTGTTGTGTTTATACTCTTACGGTATTTCTAAAAACAAAAATATTGTTTTGCTGAAATTTTTTTTTTTGACATAAAATTCCAGCACTGTCATTTTGTATGGGTACCATACAAGGATTGTAAGAGGTTAACTGTCAGGTCTGCCACCTTCAGCTTGGTGCCATCCTGCTATCAAAAGTGGAGGGGAGAAGGCATGGGGGCAACAAATGGGCAATAAGTATGTATGGTTTAGTGACGGAGGGGGAATGATAGCTTGACGAAGAACAGGGAAGCATGGAACCAGCTTGTATCAGCATTCAAGGCCATGCACCCTGAGAAAGAATGTGGATTACCCCAAACATCTCAGCGTTTTCAAAACACCTAGGCAAATCTTCATTGGTTGAAGACAGACTGGTCATCGGGGGAGGGCTGGGATGAGAGGAAACATTTTGTATCTATTTCATGCAGGAATCTCAGTTCTAGCCTGACTCTATTACAACCCACATCCTTTAGTAAAAGAACCTATCACTTCAACTAAATGGAGTTGAGGATCTTTCTTTCCTAAGGGATTGGATTTGGGCTTAAGCTGGATGGAAGATAGAAAAATGAAAGGGGATGAAGAGGTGCTAAAAGCCAGTTCTGCTGCATTCACGTATAGTTTAACAGTTCATAATTTATTATTATTGCACTAAATGATGATCTATAATAAAAAATATTAATTTGAAACACTTTTAACAGTTCTAATATTGAGAGTTAATCACCTCTCCATTTAATTCTAATGGGTCATATCTGAATTCTTTCATTCTGCAAACTGTCTCCGTACCTTATTCTTAGAAACACAAAGAAATCTGAAAGATGGATCTTTTTAAGTGCTTGTATTTATACTCTTTTTTCTGAAAACAAAAATATTATTTTGCTGAAATTATATTTTGACATCAAATTCCAGCACTGTCATCTTGTGGTACTAGGGTACTATATAAGGATTGTAAGGAGTCAACCCTCTTTTAATAGAAGAAATTTGCATTTTGAATTGCAAAAACCAGATTGTGGTTGAAAGCTAGAAAAAAACCTAACAGTAAGAACAATTCAACAATGGAACCAGGTATAAAAGTTCTTTTTTATTAGATATATTAATAAAGCATAAGTTGGATAGCCATGCGTTCTAAATATTTTAATCTGGATTCCTGCATAGGGAGAGTATGGGTGACTTTGGCTTTAAATGACCCCTTTGAACTGTCTTTATTCTATGATTCATTGATTTTAAAAACCATTGATGGAAGAGATAAGTATCATAATCCTCTTCATCTGGCAAAATACCAATGTTATTAGTGCCACAGCTTCTCCCACTTCCATGCTGAGAGAAGCAAAGAAAAGGGTGACATTATATACACTGCTTAGATCACCCAGAGATTATTTTAAAAAAAAAAGCCCTGACTTCCTGAGGAAGGAGGGGAAGGTATCCTAGGAGAAATACAAACCTGCCATATTATCTATGAGAAAGTACACAGGGTTTGTCAAAAACAGATCATGCCAAACAAATCTTATTTCATTCTTTGACAAAATGACTAAATTAGTAGACCAGTGAAATGCTGTGAACGTAGTATACTTAGACTTCACCAAGGCATTCCTGATAATCTAGAAAAATGTGGGATAGATAGACAGTATCACCACCAGATGGATTTGTAACTGGCTGACAAACCGTACTCAACAAGTAGTCTTAATGGTACTACATCTAAATGGAGGGAAGTAAGCAGTGGGGTATTATAAGGTTCCATCTTAGGCCCAATACTCTTCAATATCTTCATAAATGATTTACTCATCAAATTTGCAGACAACAACAAACTGACAGAAACGGCCAACACCCCAGAAGATAGGCTCAAGATCCAGATAGATGTTGACAGGCTTGAATACTGGGTCCTATCTAACAAAATGAAATTCAATGGTGAGAAAGGTAAGGTTTTAAACTTAGGCAAGAAAAATCAAATGTACAGGTATAGAATAGGTGGAATCTTACTCAATAGTAGTAATCCCTGCGAGAGGGATATTGGAGTCCTAGTGACAATCTCTTAAATATGAGCCAGCAGTGTGATGCAGCCACTAAAAAAGCCAATGCAATCTTAGGCTGCATTAACAAAGAAATAGAATCAAGATCACGTAAAGTGTTAGTATCCCTTTATAAGAATACACTTGGAATATTGCATTCCGTTTGGGCCACCACAATATAAAAAGATGTTGAGACTCTGGAAAAAGTGCAGAAAAGAACAACAAAAATGATTAGAGGGCTGGAAGCTAAAACATATGAAGAACGGTTGCAGGAATTTAGTATATTTAGTCCAGTGGAAAAGAAAGACTAGGCGTGACATAAAAACAGTGTTCCAATATTGGAGGGGCTGCCACAAAGAAGAGGGGATCAACCTATTTATCAAAGCACCAGAGGAGAAGGAGAATTTTCCTGACAGTGAAAACAATTAACCAGTGGAATGGCTTGCCTTCAGAAGTTGTGGTGCTCCATAACTGGAGGTTTTTAAAAACAGATTGGACAGCCATTTGCTCAGAATGGTATAGGGTCTCCTGTTTGTGCAGGAGGTTGGATTAGAAGACCTCCAAGGTCCCTTCAACTCTGTTATTCTGTTATTCTGCAAGGAAACTCACAAAACCTGTCAGATGCTTATTGTGTCTTCACTACAAGGATTTTGTTTCCCTCCCTAGTCAGGAATTCTGCAAGGCCTTTGGTGGATTGTTAACTTCTCTTAAATAAAAGAGCAATAAATTTTGCCAGACAGAAGCAGCTGACAAACACATTCAATGCAGCACATGATATTCTTTTACAACTGTTCACTCTTTTTTTAAGTACTTAAAAGACCAACAGCAATCAATGTTTTTTTCTCAACTTCAATACAGTCAATAGAAAATATACCCTTTTTCACAAAGTTAGCTCTGCTTTCCAACTGGAACTGATAGAATTAACTCTTTCCTGTCAGCTCATCTTCAGGAATAATATACAGGCCATTGGACAGTATAACATAAAAGTATATGAGTGAATCTCATATACAAAGCAAAATAAACTCATCTAAGGTGCTAGGATGACTAACATCAGTGCCTATATGATGCCCACTGGATCTGGATAATCAAACACTGACCATTTATCATTATTAAAGAATGGATTAACACAGAGAAGCAAATTAATTATCCAATTTAGGATTATTTGCTGCAACAACAACCAAACCATTAAATTATAGAGTATTTATGATATAATCATAGGAAGGTTCATCAAAGCCCATCTAGTCAGCATGTTCAAGCATTTCAGATTGATCATTAACCGGTTTTTCTTCGAAGATCTTCAATGAAAGAGTGCATACCAAGTCCTCTGGCTCACAGTTTTTTACTGTCAGGAAAATTTTTCTAATATTCAATCTGAAGCTGCTTCTCCATAGTTTTAGTCCATCAAGTTTGCTCCTGTCCTTCAGGGCAAGAGACCATATGTACTTCCCCCCTATATGCAAGAGCTCTTTAGATATCCAAGATCTGCTACCACATCTTGGCCCATTTGGAGGCTGTGCAGGAGATCATGGCCACCAATACAGCCATGGACCTGGCCCAACTCATTCATAGCCCTTCCTACATAGGGAGCTACACATTAGATCTGGTATTTGCCTCCAGGCAATGATGTCATGATCTAGATTTATCAGTCCCCTGCCACAGACAGACCATTCTTTCTTGGCCTTAGGAGTTTTTCACAAACTATCCCCCACCACAGGGGGTACAGGTAATCCTCACTTAATGACTGGTCATTGTGCAACCATCCAAAGTTATGACAGACCCCCAAAACTATTTACAACCCACTTTCAGAGTTCCAACTGCTGCACATCCTGCCACAGTCACATTACCGCTTTTGGGGCACTTAGCAGCAAGCTTAACTTTATGGCTAAACTGCAGTGTTCTGCAGCATGAAAACATATTTCACAATGTTTTTTGCCAGTTTCCAGTCTTTTTGGTTGGCTTCAGCAAAAAAACACCCATAAGAATACATTAATTTGCTTAATGACTACCACATTCACTTAATGACTGCCACAAACAAGTTGAAAAATCTTTGATTTGGTCAATGAGTGCCTTGGCTTATCATGCCATGAGATTTACAATGGAAATTCTAGGCTCTACAACAGTTGTTAAATTGGAGACTAGCTGTAGAGCCTATTCAATCAGCCCTCTCCAGACATTTGATGGACCCAATGGGTCTTTGCAGTGTCACTGTGAGGAATATACCCAATATTTTAGGCAGTATTGCTCAACTTTGCTTAGAGCTAGACTCTGGCTGGCCAGATTCTTCAGAGGTAAGAGTCATATCTGAGGTTTGTTTACCTAGGAGGAGTTCAAGCTAGTTGCTCTTGAGGAAGTGGACAGGGTCCTTAGGGCTGTGAACTCAGGTACCTGGGTTCCAGGCCCATGCCTGATTGGTCAAAGCTTCCTAAGAATTAATATGTGATTAATGCTTCTTTGCAGGAGGGGCAGTACTGCTTATCCTGAAAGAGGCAGTGGGGTACACCTTTCTCAAGTGGCCATCCTTGGACCTCACAATATTAGACAATTTTCATTTGGTCTCCAAATTTCCCTTTTTAGGGAAGGTTGCTGAGAGGTTGGTTGACTCAGATTATCTGGATTATTTTCCATCTGGGTTCAAAAAGGGCACAACATTGAAATAGCATTGGTTACACTTGTCAATGACCTTTGGAGGGCTCAGGATAGGAATCATGCAACTATTCTGGCCCTCTCAGTGGTTTTCAATACCATCAACCATGTATCTTTCAAGACCAGTTTTAGGGATTGGGAATGAGAGACATTATGTTACAGTGGTTCTCCTCCTTTCTTGACTACTTCCAGTTAGTGTTGGTAGGGAAAGAGAGTCAAGCCCTATGTCCTGCAATGTGAGATGCCTCAGGGCTCAAGCCTTTTGTCTTTCCTTTTTAACATCTACATGAAACCGTTGGGGGAGGTCATCTGTTGGCATGGGGTCTGGTTTCTAATATATATCAGTATGCTAATGAAACCCAATTATACATCTCTACCCCTAGCTGGGCAGGTGGCAGGTTTAAGGGAAATGCAGCTAGACCTTTCCCTTAAAGTTTGCCACCATATAGGAATTAGGAAGTATACCTCTTCTATGACATCCTCTGCTTTATGGAACACTCTTCTCTTTTAAGTTCAACAAGCCTCTACCCTCCTAGCCTTCTGAAAAGCACTGAAGACCTGGCTTTTCCCCCAAAGTGCTAGAGCAGAATGAGATGATTACATACCAAAAGCTTGATCTGGTGCCAAGTTTATAGTTTTTAATGTTTATTGTTTTAATAGCTTTTAATATGAATATTGTTGATGAAAGCCCAGATGCGCTGGGCAGGCCACATTGTAAGGATGCCAGACCATCGCATCCCTCAACAGCTCTTCTATGGTGAGCTGTCGCAAGGAAAGCGATCGCACAGGGGACAAAAGAAGCGATACAAAGACACGCTGAAAGCATCTCTCAAGTCCCTGGATATCGACACCATCTCTTGGGAATTTTTGGTGCATGATCGACCGACATGGCATACCCTGGTTTACCAGGGTTGCCAGACGTATGAACACAGAAGGACAATCTTGGCACAAGAGAAGCGAGCACTCCGTAAAGCCAGAGCTGCAAATGCTGAAGCAATAGTGTCCACATTTCTCTGTTCAGTATGTGCTAACATCGGTCTTATCAGCCATCTACGGACACACAGTTGATGGCCCATAATCCATAAGATGTCAAGGTCTTCATCGAAATTGATGGATGAACAATAATATGAATATTATGTTATTTTAATTCTTAATTAGGAGCTGGCCAGAGTTTGGTATAAGATAGGAAGCCATATACATTTAAAAATAAATTTTTGAATAAATCAATAAAATCTGAAAATTTGATCTTCAGGCAAAGAATCAGTCTTAAATACAAACAAATGACATTATTTTCCTTCTAAGTAGCTTCATACATAATAAGGAAAATGAGAATGAACATATCCTCTCTCATCATAATAGCGGTTCGTCCCGGCAGCCAAAATGGTGGCCGGAGCAATTTGGTCCAAAAAAGATGGCGGCCACTCGATCCGGCAGGAAAGGGGGCCGTCTGAGGACTTTGCGATCCTGCAACAGCCGCTGATGGAAGGTGTCCCTCAATCCCTTGCGAAGGGCAAGCGCGAAAGGAGAGGCCGATTGAGTCCTCCGAGGCAGGAATCCCGCCCCTGGGAGGCCCGAAAGATGGTGGCCGCTCAATCCGGCGGGAAAGGGGGCCGTTTAAGGCCTCCGCGATCCCGCAGCGGCTGCTACAAAGAAAGATTCCTCGATCCTGTCTCAAGCGGCGAGACGAGAGGGGAAGTCGATTGAGGCCTCCGTAGCCTATAAATCCACCCCCCGGGAGATCGGAGCGGTTCAGGCTGCAGCGCTGATCCCAGCGCTGCAGGATGTGAGAAAGGGCTCAATGAGGAGAACGGAAGCCTCCGTTCTTGCCAAGAGCCCTGGGGAAAAATCCTATGTTCCCACAGTCATCTGGAGCAGCGCTGATCCTAGCGCTGTTAAAAATGACTGAGGATTTCAGGAGAATTCACCAATAAGAAAAGCTATATAACCTGCTGGGAGCCAAATTTGTCATGTCTTGTAGGGCTGGAGACCAAGTCTAGACTGGGTGTGTCCTAACCCAGGATAGGCGTGGCAAGTTTGGCTGACTTGGTCTAATGGGCAGGAAGACAGAGCTAACCCATTGGTGAATTCTCCATCTCCTGTGCTGGAGAATACTAAGAACAAGAATTAGTGCAATCATCCCTATTTCCCCTCCTCTAGTATAAACATTATATGCAAGAATAACTATTTTTGTTACCTTAGGTCCCATCAAAAGCAATATGAAAAATAAAATTTCAAATGATTTAAAAGTATTCTGTGCAACAAATTCAATTCATAACTTGGGAGGTTTAAAAACATTAATTTTCCAATGAGTTCAACATCAAATTCAGATGACAATTATTCCTGTCAGTCAAAATATTTTTTTCTGACAAAAGTTTGATCAATTTATTTACAGGCAGAACTTAATAAGCAAAAATACAAGCAGTCAGAGTCCAACTTGTAACATCAGTTGGCATAATACCACACATAGTCACAAACTGAACATTTACTATTACCTATTACAAATATAGCAAGCACAAAAGAGTTTTCCATACCTTGTCCTTTCTTTTGATCTAGAGTTCTTGTTTCTGACATTTTTCTTTGGAGAGAAGATGAAGTGTCAGAAAATGATTTGGATGTAGAATACTTAATATCTTTTAATGATTCAAGTCTCTAGAAAAAACATTAAACCAGCAGATAAAATACCGGAGGATTATTTCCAGGGCTCAAAATCATAGCAGAAATATCAATGGAAAGATTATGGAAAAAGTGCAATTGAAAGAATTATACAGTCATGTGAAAAAGTAAATGCACCCTCCTTGAGTTCTATGTTTTATGTATTAGGACATAGTAAAAATCATCTGGTCCTGAGCAGGTCTTAAAAACAGGAAAATACAACTTCAGATGAATAACAACACTTGCCATATTACACCATGACATCAATTAATTTAAAAAAAGAAAGCCAAAATGGAGAAAAACTAAATACACTGTTACTGTTTCCATTGGTATGAAGAGGCTAAATAACAGGCAGATGCTGCTAATCAAATGCCCTTGATCAACTGATCATCAGCAAGTATGACTACCTCTTTAAAAACTGAAGCTTTAAGACAGGGGTATCAAACTGCCGGCCCACAGGCCGGATGCATCATAGCGAAACCGCACCCACCCTTGTCAGCAATGGCAAAAAAGTTGCGACACGTCACGTGACGTTGCGAGTTTGACATCCCTGCTTTAGGAGTTTCCTAACTCCTTAAATTTCAGTTTTTAAAGAGGTAGTCACACTTGCTAATGATCAATTGATCAAGGGCATTTGATTAGCAGCATCTGGCTGTTATTTAGCTTCTTTATACCAATGGAAGCAGTAATAGTGTACTTAGTTATTCACATATGGCTTCTCCATTTTGGCTTTCTTTTTGTAAAAGTTGTATTTTCCTATTTTTAAGAAGTGCTAAGTACCAATATTTTTTAGCATTTCCTAAAGGGTTAAAGTGTATTCAAATGAGTGTTAAAACAATGACACAGAGGAAAGACAACAGAAATGATCTTAGAGAAGCAATTGTTGCTACCCATCAATCTGGGAAGGATTATAACGCCATTTCCAAACAGTTTATTCTGCAGTCCATCATTCTACAGTGAGGAAGATTTATTACAAGTGGAAAACATTCAGGACAGTAGCCAAAGTTCCCAGGAGTGAACATCCCAGCAAATTCACACCAAAGTCAGACAGTGAAATGCTCAGAGAAATTGCAAAAAAACCCAAGAGTTACATCTCAGTTAGCATGTTAAATGCTATAGGTCTCAGTTAGCATGTTAAATGCTAAGCTTCATGACAGTACAGTTAGAAGGAACGTTGGCTTACCAGAACGTCCTTTCTCAGCAGGATGATGAAGAATCCACCAATGGGTTATTTCAGTCCTCCTGCCCAATCAGACTAAGTTGTCAAGTTGTCACGCCCCCTCTTTGTCTGGGACTTCCCAGTTTCATCGGCGGCGTAGCCAATGACAACAGTACGACGTGAAGACTCTCAAACAGGTATCCAGAAAACACACACACACAAGAATCTCAGGCCCCCAACCCAGACCTAACTAACCACAAAACGGGAGGGCGTGGATTCTTCATCATCCTGCTGAGAAAGGACATTCAGGTAAGCCAACGTTCCTTCTCCAGCAGGATGACTGAAGAATCCACCAATGGGACGTACCAAAGCTTCCGAAGTCCCTACGGGTGGGTGTCAGTTGGGGCCGGACCCCTTGATGGAGTGACTACTTGTTGCAAAATACGCCTACCGAATGCGGCCTCAGCCGACGCAAATTTATCCAGGCGATAATGCCTAATGAAGGGCGAAGGCGAAGACCAAGTCGCCGCCCGGCAGATATCCTCAATTGACGCTTGGGTAGCCCACGCCGCCGTCGTAGCGGCGCTGCGGGTAGAGTGAGCCATCACATGAGCAGGGACAGGCAAGGCAAGGGAGCTGTACGCACTCGCGATACAGGCCCTGATCCACCGACCAATGGTGGAAGCTGACACCTTCTGGCCCATTGAGGAAGGCTGAAAAGAAACAAACAGGGCTTCCGACTTACGGAAAGGCGTCGTGCGCTTGATGTAACAACGTAATGCCCTCCTCACGTCTAGTGAGTGCCAATTTCGTTCCAATTCATGTGACGGACGAGGGCAGAAGTCTGGTAAAACGACCTCTTGTGCTCTATGAAAAACTGTGTTTATTTTGGGAACTAAAGACGGATCCAAGCGAAGGACCAGTCTGTCTTCATGAAATTTGCACAGATCCGATCTGATCGACAAGGCAGCCAATTCTGATATGCGCCTAGCCGAAGTGATCGCAATCAGAAAGGAGACCTTGATTGACAGGTACCTTAAGGAACATGTCCTAAACGGTTCAAAGGGGGACAAGGTAAGCGCCTGAAGAACCTTCGACAGATCTCAGGAAGGGTACCTGTGGATCACAGGGGGGCCACTGTTGGTGACTCCCCTAAGAAATGCCCGAACGGTAGGGTGCCTAGACAAAGACTCCGAGGAGTCCCATGAAAATACTGAGGAAAGTGCTGCAAGCTGTCTACGGATAGTGTTGGGTGCCAGCTTCTTTTTGACGCCCTCCATCAAATATTCTAGCACCCTGGGAATGGTTACCTGAGACAGACTTACGTGATTCTTGTCACACCAGCGACAAAAGCTTCGCCACGTATGGTCGTAAATACGGTTAGTCGCTGGTCTCCTGGCCGCCTGAATCATATCGATGACCTCCGCCGAATATGATTCTTAGTCAGGGTGTGGCGTTCAAATGCCAGACGGTCAATTGAAGCCATTGGGGGTCTGGGTGCTGAAGTACCCCCTGTACCAACCGCACATGGTTGTCTGGAATCCTCCATGGTGCTGAGGCAGAGAGGCTCACTAGGTCCGCAAACCAGGGCCTTCTGGGCCAGTGAGGGGCGATGAAGATCACTTCTGCCTGCTCCTCCAGGATCTTCCTGACAACCGCCAGGATTAGAGGCAGTGGGGGAAAGGCGTACAGAAGGCCTTGTGGCCACCGGCTGCGCAGGGCATCCGCCCCCTCTGCCCCCGTGGAGGTGAACCGGGAGAAGAATCTGGGCAGCTGAGTGTTCCTCGGGGAGGCGAACAGATCCACTACTGGACGGCCAAACCTGATCGAGATCTCCTCGAAGATATCTGGATGTAACATCCACTCCGAATGGTCTACTATCGACCTGCTGAGAAAATCTGCCTGGCGATTCGCCACCCCTGAAATGTGCTCGGCCCTGATGGAGAGCAGGTGCCTCTCCGCCCAGGAGCTCAGGGCCCGAGCCTCTGTCATGAGGGACTTGGACCGGGTGCCCCCTTGACGGTTTACGTGGGCCTTTGCAGCCACGTTGTCCGTCAAGACCAGTACATGCCTCCCTTTGAGTAATGTGTAGAAATGTCTGAGAGCTAGATGGATTGCCCTGAGCTCCAACCAATTCATGCTGTGCCTCAGGTCCGCCTGTGACCACTGACCCTGAGCCATCTAGGTTTGGAGGTGGGCCCCCCAACCGAAGAGACTCGCGTCCGTGGTCACACTGACGCGACTGGGCTCCTTGAACAGCGTCCTTTTGTGGGTGGACGATGAAATCCACCAGCCGAGAGAAAGGCGTACTTGATGAGGAACGCGCACCAACTGGTTGGATGTATTGGTGTGTTGTCTCTGGTATGGGAGCAAAAACCACTGAAGGTCCCGTGCATGTAGCTGGGCCCACGGCACTATGTGTATGTGCGAAATTAACTTCCCCAGGAGCTGGGAAAGTGTGGCCAATGATACCTTTCTGTTGCTGCGCACACTGCGCGCCAGTTCCCTGATGTTTTTGCGTCGCTCCTCTGATAAATACACGTGACAAGTGTCCATGTCTATCACCGCACCCAGATGTAATAGGCGGGTGGAGGGAGCTAAGTGGCTCTTTTTGAAATTGATCAAAAACCCGTGGTTCTGAAGGGTCTTTACTGTGAGGGCCAAATCTGACTGGGCGGTTGGATAGGACAGGGACTGGATCAGGATGTCGTCCAGATAATACTGGACCCTTACTGGGACCAAACATAAGTGAGCTGCCAGTACTGCCAGGATCTTTGTGAAGACCCTGGGGGCCAAGGAAAGGCCGAATGGCAGGGCCCTGTACTGAAAGTGGCGTCTGAGGTAACAGAACCGAAGATATTTGCGATGTGCCAGGAGGATGGGTATGTGTAGGTATGCTTCCTTTAGATCTATTGAAGTCAATAGATCCCCTCGCCTGATACTGTTTAAGATGGAGTGTAAGGTTTGCATTTTGAACCTCCGGTATTGAAGGTGGAGGTTCAGCCCCTTGAGATCGAGGATTGCCCTCCATCCCCCTGAAGATTTTGGTACTACAAACAGGATGGAATAATACCCCAGTCCCGCCTGGTTCAGGGGAACCTCCTCTATGGCCTTGATGGAAAGTAAGTGTTGGATGGCTTCTTCCATGAGTCCTTTTTTTATTGTGTTTCTTATGACTGGACAAGTTACGAAATGATCTATTGGTATGGATTTGAACTCCAAGGACAGACCCTCCCTTATGGTGCGCAAAACCCAGGAGTCTGTGGTTGTACGTTCCCATTGGCGGAGAAAGAGAGTAAGACATCCGCCAATGGGGGGAGTCCCCTCCGAGTCACTTGGTGCGACGGAAGGGGCGACCCCCTCTTCCACAAAAGGGATGTTTGTTCTGGGGCTGGAAACGGGTTCTGTCCCTGTAGCTTGTCCTGTCAAAGGAACGCTCATTTCTAGGGGCTGGGGTTCGATAAGACTGACTGGGCTCTGTTGAGGCCGCAGTCCGAAAGGACTGCCGGCGACTATAAGGTAGGAAACATCTGTTAGTCCTCCTGGCCAAATGAGAAATAACCTTCTGTTTTTGTTTGTTTTCTATAAGGTATGGCCTTAGAGCCTCTCCAAATAATTTGCCACCTGTGAAAGGAGCAGTGGCCGCACGCCACTTGTGCTTGCTCTCGGCCCTCCAATTTTTGAGCCATAGAAGCCTCCTAGCAACCACGCTGGAGGCCATTGCCCGGGCTGAGTGTCTGGCAGAATGTAGAGAGACATCCGCCATATACTTGGATGTGGCTATCAGCTTGGTTAAGTCTTGATGGACCCTAAACTCCTCTAAGGGAATCCTATCCTGCAACTGTCTGAGCCAGGTAATGGAAATGCTGGCAAAGAATGAAGTGACTGTTGCTGCCTTAGCTACCCATGCAGATGCCAAGTGGACTTTGCGCAGGGCCATTTCAGATTTTTTATCTTCAGCCTTAAGGGCGTCCGACACATCTGCCGGGAGACTGGCAGTGGAAAAAAGTGGGGCCAGCGACTCATCCACCTTAGGTACCTCTAACATATCCGACAGGTCCTTAGCCATGTCCACTATCTTGCGCTCAGAGGCTGCCTGGGTAGGCTGAGCTGCAGGTGATTCCCATTGACCCTGAATGTTCCATTGAAACAAAGGGGGACACGGAATTTGGAGGTGCTTGTCCACAGGTAACGTGAACAAGGGATTAGAATCCTGATCAGAAGGAGACTGCTGGGTAGCATCTGGATGGGAGGAAAGCTTACCCACTGCGCAGGCTCTGCACAGCAATGAAGGGAAGAGGGAAGCATTGAAGAGCTCGGCCATGGGCTGAGATTCATGGGCAGGCTCCTCACAATCAGACCAACCGTCCTTGCCTACCTCGTAATCCGAAAAGTTCAAAGAGTCGGATTCAGGAGATCGGGAAGGGGAAATCATCCTGAACGATCTAGTGAACAACGTGCAGAAGCTGATACAGATGGAGGCACCATAGTGGGAGACGTCTGATGGTGACCCGATGATGCCATGGCCTGGAACACAGCCTGCGAGATCAACGCCTGGAGCTGGTCAGAGAAAGACTGCTCTAGCGGAGGCCGTAACCCCGCAGCAGTGGGCGTGGTATCGGTCGTGGGAGCCGCTGATGGACCAGGCAGATCAAGGTCCTCCCCAAACAGAGATGGTCCTGCCTGACCAAAGGTCTGAGCCAAGACCTGCTGATGCACAATCTCAGGAGACCAAGCTCTCGATGTGGGCGGTGGACGCGTCCCTGCATCTGGTGGTGTGGTGGTTGACATCGTCTCACCTCTTTCCACTGCCAAGCGTTGGGCTCAGGAGAATTGTTTCTCCAAGGCTCTGTGTGATCGGTCGGCCTGTCTGTCACTTGCCTTGCCAGCCTTCCTGCCGTACTTTGACTTGGCCTTGGCTTTGCCTCTAGGTGCTTCGGATGCCGGCTCAACTTGAACAGAGGGGTTGTCTGTGTCCAAGGGCTGTGGCTCAGTGGTTTCTGCCATATTAATCGAGATGCACCCCAGAGGTGACTCTGAAGTGACTCGCTCTGCAAGGGACGTCAATGCCCCCG
>NW_015386210.1:495335-507397 GCF_001527695.2 Protobothrops mucrosquamatus | reverse complement strand
TCCGCCGCGCCCTTAAGACCTGGTTATTTCAGCAGGCAGGACTGGCCTAGGGGTATTTTAAAGGGGTTTTAAATTAAATTTTTAGTAGAAGCGGCCAAATTTAAATAGTTATTTTTAATCTTTTTAAATTTTGTATTGTATCATTGTTTTAAACTGGCTGTAAGCCGCCCTGAGTCCTCCGGGAGAAGGGCGGGGTATACATTTAATAAAATCAAATCAAAAATCAAATCAAATCAGTCAGAGGGCGCCCAGGAACAAGCAAGGCAAAATGAGGCTTTTCAGATCAATTTAGCCCTTCGCTCCTGTTAGGCTGAGAAGGAAATCTTCGTTTCTTTCAGCGGCAGCCAGGAGATCATCAGTATTTTCCCCCCCAGTGAACTGAGCAAGGCTATAGCTTAGAAAAAATTTGAGGAAAAATATTCCCCTCGCATTAAAATGGCGGCCGTTAGGGAATGCAGAGAACCGGCTTGATAGCAGAAGCCACGTGGCCTCCAAACTGCAGTTGCCGGCCAAGAAACACGTGTGCTTGTTGGGGGAAGAAAGAAAAACTGATCCCCCTCTGCCTGCAACAAAGGGAAATTCCCCCCCCACTATAGTAGGGAAAGAGAAGGAAGGATTCAGCAGACTGCTAAATCCAGGGAGAAAATCACCCCCCCCCTTAACCTGGAGGGGAAAGCTACTCTGTCCCAGAATGGAAGGGGAAAACAAGGATTCAGCTCTCCCAGGGAAGGGAATATTCCCCCCAACCCCCAAATTGAGAAAAATCCACCAATGGAATAATAATATCTAGTCTGACCTGCAATCAATCACACTGAGAGTCAAGTTTCACGTCTTCATGGGCGAAGATGAAACTGGGAAGTCCCAGGCAAAGAGGGGGCGTGACAACTTGACAACTTAGTCTGATTGGGCAGGAGGACTGAAATAACCCATTGGTGGATTCTTCAGTCATCCTGCTGGAGAAAAGGACTGAACAAGTATGGATTTTTTTAGAAGGGTTGCCAGGAGAAAGCCTTTCTAAAAAGAATATGGCTTAGGTTTGCAAAGTTGCATCTGAACAAATCATAGGACCTCTGGAACACTGACCTTTGGACAGATGAAACCAAAGTGGGGATATTTGGCCATAATGTACAGTGCCACATTTGGCGAAAACCAAACACAGAATATCAGCACAAACATATCATACCATCCATCAAACATGGTGGTGGAGGGATGATGATTTGGGCTTGTTTTGCAGCCACAGGCCTGGGCACCTTGCAGTCAATGAGTCAACCATGAACTCCTCTGTATACCAAAGTATTCTGGAATCAAATGAGAGGTTATCTGTCTGAGACCTAAAGCTTGGTCGACACTGGGTCATGCAACAGGACAATAATCCCAAGCACACCAGCAAATCTATAACAGAATGGCTGAAAAAGAAAAGAATCAAGGTGTTGCAATGGCCCAACCAAAGTCCAGATTTCAATCCAATTGAAATGCTGGCAGGACCTCAAAGAGAGTTGACAATAAACAAATGCCCACAAACCTCAATGAACTGAACAATGTTGTAAAGAAGAGTAAGCTAAAATTCCTCCACAATAATGTGAGAGACTGATAAAGTCATACAGACTTTAGATAAAGTCATGTTATTGCTGCTAAAGGTGGTTCTATAGGCTATTGAATCATAAAATAGTCTTAGATTTTCACACATAGCATCTCCATTTTGCCTTTCTTTTTGTTAAATAAACGATAACATGGTATAATATATCATGTATTGTTATTCATCTGAGATTGTATTTACCCAGCGACCCACCCCAACAGCTGACGGAAGCAGTGCAAACTGAGGTGCAAACAGAGACCATTGAGCAGAGATGAAACAGACCTAGGTGCCAGCAGACCAGTGGCTGAGAGCAGCATGGAAGTTCCTGAGCAGCAGCTGTGCAGAGCAAAGTAGCAGAGGAGCGGAGTACCCAGAACAGTGACTGAGAGCAGCACGGCAGACCAGCAGTGGCTGAGAGCAGAGTGGCAGACGAACTCAACAGCGCCTGAGAGCAGCATGGCAGAACAGTTGAGCAGCGGCTAAGTGCTCAGATCAGGACTGCATACCTGAAAAGCCCGGCACTGGCCAGGCAACTGAAGGGCAAGAAGATAGGGAGGAAAAGATAATTACATAACACTTGTGGACAGGGAAGAAAGGGATAAACTTTCATATCATCCTCCCCCCCGGATGAAAATATGCAGACACCTATAAAAGAGCAGTCATCAATAGTTTCTAAAAAGGAGACACAACTCGGCATTCTTGTGACAGGAAGAATATCCCAGACTTCCCTAGGGAAAAAAAGACGAACAGTAGTGATAGGAGATTCAATTCTTTGGGGAACAGAAACTATAGTGTGCAGACCGAACAATCAATCTAAGGAGGTATGTTGTCTCCCTGGAGCAAAAATCAAAGATATAACTGAGAACCTTACTAAAATAATCAATCCCATGGATTATTTTACTATCTATCTCCTACACATGGGGACCAATGACAACAATAAATCTAAAAATAATAACAAGTGATTACAAACAGGTAGGGAAGAAAGTTAAAGAATTATGAGCACAAGTGGTGCTTTCATCTATACTTCCAACAAAAGGCTAACATCCAATGAGGAAGCAAAGGATTTTAGAAATGAACCACTGGCTTAAAAATTGGTGTTGTCAAGAGAACTTCAGTTTCCTAGACCATGGTCTGCATTACCTACGTGAAGGGCTACTGGCAAGGGATGGAGTGAATTACACAAGAACTGGAAAGAATATATTCAGAAAACAACTGGCTCATCTTATCAGAAGGGCTTTAAACTAAAATTGAAGGAGGAGGGGACCAATCTTCAAGACCCTTAGAACCTAATTCAAAGCAAAAACCACTAGATAACCAATCATATAAGGAGATAGGGAATAAAGAGAAAGAAGGGGGGAAGGAAAAACACAATGAACTAGAGAGTGATGGAAAGGGTGGAAAACCAAGTTACAAAGTAGGAGATATAAGAAACATATCCAAGACCCATAAAGGATTCAAATACCTATACAGAAATGCTCAAAGGTTAGGGAACAAACAGGAAGAACTTGAAGTACTAGTACATGAAGATAAATAAGATACAGTTGCCATTACTGAAACATGATGGGATGAAACTCATAACTGGACTGGACTGATGGAAGGATACAAACTATTCAAAACAAACAGACCTAACAAAAGAGAAGGTGCACTTGCATTATATATAAAAGATCACTACATCTCTACAGAAATGCATAAAGCCAAGAATGAAATCCTCCTAGAATGCATAAATGGGAAAAAGAATGATGTTGCTGTAGGCGTACATTATAGGCCATCCAACCAAGCAGAAAAAAATCAATGAACTTTTTGCTAAACAACTAACAAAGGTATATTGGAAATATACCACAGTAATAACGAGAGACTTTAACTACCTTGATATCAACTGGGAGACAAACTCTGCAGCATATGGGAGATTAAACAGATACCTAACCAATCTAGTTGACAACTTTGCCATCCAAAATGTAGACGAGAGAACTAGAGGAAAAACTATACTGGACCTAATTCTTACTAACAGAGAAGAAGTGATAGAGGGAATTAAAGTTGCCAGAACTTTGGCCGAGAATGACCACATTGTATTGGAATTCAATATAATGCAAACACAAGCCACAGAACATTTTCCAGTCTGTGACTTAAACTTTAAAAGAGCTGATTTTAACAAACTGAGAGAGAGCCTAAGAAAAAAAATCCATGGATGAAAATCCTAAAGAGGAAAACAACTCAAGAAGCGTTGGAAACTCTGAAAAATATGATCATTAGCCCAGTCTAGCACAATACTACTGAAAAAGAAAAACAAGGAATCCAAAAAGAAATCAGCATGCTTGCACAAAGATCTCTCTGATAAACTGAAAGTACAAAAATGGAAAGAGGGACAGATAATTAAGGCAGAGTATCAGCAGATAGTCCGAATCTGCAAAGATGAAGTCAGGAAAGCAAAGGCTCAGAATGAACAAAGACTTGCAACTAAAATCAAAGATAATTAGAAAAGTTTCTTTCCACATATAAATAACAAGAAAAAGTAGCTTCACTTAAGAGAGAAGATGGCAAGGAAGTAACAGGCAGCAGAGAGAAAACAGAACTGCTTAACTCATTCTTTGTATCAGTCTTCACACAAAAAGAAACTATGGCCCAACCTACCAAAAACAAAACTGTAAAAGACAGATTAGAAATAAAAATTAAAATAAGCAAGAAAATGGTTAGACTACACCTATCTGATATTGACAAGTATAAATCACTGAGACCTGACGGATTACATCTAGAGTTCTGAAGGCAGATATTATCTCAGGACCATTATACCATATCTTTCAAAAATCCTGGAACACAGGGGAATTACCTGAGGATTGGAAAAAAGCTGATGTGGTTCCCATCTTCAAAACAGGAAAAATAATAGGCTCAGGAAACTATAGACCAATCAACCTAACATCAATACCTGGAAAGATACTGAAAAAATAATCAAAAAACAGATCTGTGGACATCTGGCAACAAATAAAGCTATAACTAAAAGCCAGCATGGGGTTGTTAAAAACAGATCATGCCAAATCAATTTTATTTCATTCTTTGACAAAGTGACTAAATTAGTAGACCAGTAAAATGCTGTGGATACAGTATATTTAGACTTCAGCAAGACAAAGTAGATCACAACCTACTTCTTGGCAAGCTAGAAAAATTTGTGATAGACAGCATCACCACCAGATGGATTTGTAACTGGCTGACAAACCATACTCAATGAGTTGTCCTTAATGGTACTATATCTACATGGAGGGAAGTAAGCAGTGGGGTACCACAAGGTTCCATCTTAGGCCCAGTACTTTTCAATATATTCATAAATGACTTAGATCAGGGGACCCCGACCCCAACCCCAACCCCTGGTCCGTGACCAGTACCAAGCTGCGGGATGCCAGCAACTGATCCACACAAACAAGCCCCATCTGCGGAATGCAGACAGCACACAAAGCCATGCCCCCTCCGGTCCGCAGAAAAACCTCTCTCCACAGAACCATTTCCTGGTGCCCAAAAGATTGGGGACCTCTGACGTAGATGAGCAAATAGAAGGGAAACTCATCAAATTTGCAGGTGACACCAAGCTGGCAGGAATAGCCAAGACCCCAGAAGACACACTCAGGATCCAAAAAGATCTTGACTTGAACAATGGGCCTTAACCAACAAAATGAAATTTAATGTGGAGAAAAGCAAGTTTTACAATTAGGCAGGAAAACCCAAAGTTACAAGTACAAAGTTAAGCGAAACCTGGCTAAAAAGCAGTAACTGTGAAAGGGATCTTGGAGTCCTACTGGACGATCAAATATGAGCCAGCAATGTGCAGTGGCAGCCCAAAAAGCTAATACTGTTGTATAAACAGAAGCATAGAATCAAAATCACGTGAAATATTAGTACCACTTCATAAATTCTTAGGAAGATCACACCTGGAATACTGCATCCAGTTTTGGTCACCACAATACAACAAAAAGTGGAAAGAACAGCAACTAAGATGATTAAAGGCCTGGAACATATGAAGAATGGTTGCAGGATTTGGGAATGGCCAGTCTAGAGAAAAGGACTGGGGGGGGGGGAGAGATATGATAGCAGTATTCCAGGTACTTGACAGATTGCCACAAAGAGGAGTCAATTTATTTTCCAAGGCCCCAGAGGGCAGGACAAAAAACAATGGATGGAAACTAATCAAGGACAGAAGCAACCTGGAATTAAAGAGAAACTTCCTAACAGTGAAGATAATTAACCAGTGGAACAGCTTGCTATCAGAGGTTGTGGGTGCTTTGTCACTGAATGTTTTTAAGAAGAGACTGGACAGTCACTTGTCTGAAATGATATAGGGTCTCCTGCTTGAGCAGGGGGTTGGATTAGAAGACCTCCAAGGTTCCTTCCATCTCTATTATGATTGTTTGATTCTTTTAAGTAAGTGCTAAGAACCAGTTTTACTATCTCCTGATATGTAAAAACCATAGAACACAAAGAAGGTGTGCTTACTTTTTCACATGACTGTATTTACATAAAACAGTTAGGAAAACGGGTTATCATTTTTCCATTTCACACTTGTTTACAAGAACAAATTTATACCCAATATATAGCAGCATTATATCTTATTTTTAAAATACAGGTAGTCCTCGAATTACAATCACAATTGAGCCCAAAATTTCTGTTACTAAACAAGACAGTTATTTAAGCAAGTTTTGCTCCATTTTATGCTTCATCTACAGGGAGCTGAATGACTTCAGACCGGTTGCTCTGACATCTGCAGTTATGAAGACCTTTAAGAGGTTAGTGCTGCCCCACCTGAAAATTATCACAGATCTGCTGTTAGACTTGCAGTTTGCCTATCAAGCAAATAGACTGGCAGATGCTGCTGTCAATATGGCACTGCAATCTTGCAACATCTTGAATACCCAGGCACCTATGCACAGGTCTTTTTGTAGACTTTTGTAGACTTCAGTTCAGCATTCAATATCATCATTCCAGAAATTCTTCATCTAAACTGATTCAGTAGTTGTACCTGTCCATATCTGTAGGTGGATTACTAGCTTTTCGACAAATAGAAAGCAACAGGTAAAGCTAGGGAAAATCACATCGAGCACCCGGACAATTAGCACAGTTGCCCCTCAGGCCTATTTGCTTCCTCTATTGCTCTTCTCTCTATATACCAATGACTGCATCTCTAAGGATTTTTCTGTCAAAATATTGAAATTTGCAGATGGTACAACAGTCATTGGTCTCATTCAACATGGTGATGAATTTGTGTATAGAAAGGAGGTTGAACAACTGGCCCTGTGATACAGCTGGAACAATCTGGAGGTAAACATGCTTAAAACTGTAGAGATGAGATGGATTTTAGAAGGAGCCCTCCTATTCTACCATATTTGATAGTACAATATCAGCAGTAGGATTCTTTACATTTTTGGATTCTATAATTTCCCAGGATTTGAAATGGACACCTAACATTAGAACCATCATTAGAAAGGCACAACAAAAAATGTTCTTCTTTCATCAACTTAGGAAGTTCAGACTGCCCCAGGAGCTATTGATACAATTCTACATTGAATCTGTCATTTGTACTTCTATAACTGTCTGGTTTGGTACAGCAACTAAACAGGAAAGGTACAGACCCCAGTAGTTAGGACTGTAGAAAAAATAATTGTAACCAACCTGCCTTCCATAGACCTGTATATTGTGTGGATCAGAAGGAGAGCTTCTGAGGTCTGATAATTACAGAGCCCTCATATCCTGGACATAAACTGTTTCATCTCCTTCTCTTGGGATGCCGCTGTAGGGCATTACTTGCAAAAACAATTAGATACAGGGACAGTTTTCCCCCTTGTGCCATCATTCTGCTGAGCACCTAATTCTTACAGTACTGTCTTATGTCTAAGTATGTTCATCCATGCTGTATTGCTGCAATATTATTATCTCTCTCATCTTCTCTACTACTCCTCTTATTAGTATCATTAATATGATTATTATTACTCTGTTGCTTTACATGTACACTGAGAGCTTCTGCACCGGAAACAAATTTCTTGTGAGTCTAATCACATTTGGCAATATGAAGTGTGCCTGTGCTATCCTATCCTATCCTATCCTATCCCATCCTATGGTTCTGTCTTGCCAAATTTAAAAAAATACAAATAGTATAAAACTCTATCCCATCAAAAGATTTGCACAAGGTATCATAATCAGTTATAGTTGGAAGTAGCTTATTGAAGTCTATGGATCTCATCCCATTTATTTTAGTAGGATAAATTTTCTATGATAATTTTTCAAAAGGGGCTATAACTTACCATTATTTACCATGTTTCCCCAAAAATAAGCCCCACCCCCAAAAAAAGACATATCCTGAATTTTGGTGGTGGGCCTAATATAAGCCCTACCCTCCAAAATAAGCCCTAATTAGGACCCCGCCCACTCATCCCACCTCTCTGCTGCAATGGGGCAGGAGGCCATGCAGCACATCGCGCCACTACCGCCACAATGATGCGAGGTAGGAGGGGGAGGGAGTGGAGCTACCCCATGCACCTGCACCCATTTCCTTCAGCCCCCCCCCCCACAGCCAGGCCATTCTTGGCTCAGCGACCTTCCCTTTCACTCCCTCCTGAGCCAGATTGTCATGCTACGGAGGATGGGCGGGGTAGGCCAGATCCCCCTCTGCTGTTTCGGAGACAAAAGAAAAAAGAAAAGATCTCGCAAGAAGTTGGAAGGTCTGACTGAACTTTTTTTAGTCCCACAAACTCCATTTCCCTACAGCAGGAGAGAAACGCGCTAGAGCTGGAAAGCAGGTTAGGGTTGAAACTTTTTGCTTTCAGGAGGAGAAGTGGCAGGAAATGGGGCTGCCATTTCCAGAATGGAGAAGGGAGATGCGGGGCAATGCAGGGTGGCAAGCAAGTGCTCTTCTCTGCTCTGCATCGCTGCACAGAGCCACTCCGCTCCCCGTTCTCTCCAGTGGCGATGACGGAGGGCTGGCGCACAGAAGTGGCGGGGGAAGCTTGTGCTGCCTGGTCATGGCACAAGCCATAGGACACTTGGCAGAGAAGGAGGCAGTGGCTGCCGCGGGCAGGTGATCTGTGGGGCGAAGCATTGAAGAAAGCCCCTCCAGCAGCGCACAGCAGCAGCGGAGCCTTTCGCCGTCATTCCCCCCGGCTCAGAAATGCCAGAGGGGGACCAGGCCTACCCCACCCATCCTCCATAGCATAGTAGTCCAGCTTGGGAGGGGAGTGAAAGGAAAGGTCGCCGAGCAAGGAATAGCCTGGCTGGGGGGGGGGCTAAAGGAAGCAGATGCGGGCGCATGGGGAAGCTCCATCCCCTCCCCACGTGCCTCACCTTGTTGTGGCAGCAGCAGCATGATGTGCCGCACAGCCTCCTGCCACGAGCGGCCGCAGAAGTGGGGCAGCAGCCACACAGGCTTCTGCTGGATGGGGTTGTTGGTGCTGCTGCCACGAGGTGAAACAGGTATCACAAAAAATATAAGACATTCTGTGAAAATAACACCTAATGCCTTTTTTTGAGACAAAAATAATATAAGATTGGGTCTTACTTTTGGGGGAAAATGGCATTGCTCTCCTACAGGTTTCCTGCATGTGCTGGACTATTGAAATAACCAAGGAAGCTTGGTCCATGTGGATGCACTATACGTTTCCACTATTTTAACGATATATTGACTAAATGACAGTATAGCTAGAGCAGACATGTCAAATTTGCGATGTCACGTGATGTCGTGCAACATATTGGAGCTTTTCCGCCACTCCCGGCAATGGGGTGGGTGTGGTTTCCCGATGACGCATCCGGCCCACAGGCCAGCAGTTTGACACCCCTGAGCTAAAGGAACCAAATCAGATATATTAAAAGTGAAAAATATAATTCTTACAGTATGATACACATTAAATTTCTCTTACCTCCTTGTGCTGCTTTCCAAGAACATGTGTTTGCCACAGCAGTTCATTCTTCACAGTCATATTGCACAGAGAGCAACTTAAATTCCCCAAATTGTTATATGTAGCTCTTGCAATTAAGAAAATAAATTCAAAAATAATCTCTTAAAATTACAGCACTCTTTTAAGCAGCTACACTTCTTTCTGTGACTAAAGTTGGAAGTACAGTACCTGAATTGCTATTTTTTTCACTGAACTTCTGGAAGAACCAAATGCAGATAACTAAAGCAATCTGGTCACAATTTATATTTTTTTAAAAAAAATCTGTTTAGTTAGAGTGTATAAGCACTGTTAAGTGCAGGTTTTAAATTCCCTCATGAGCCTAAATGTTATTACTTTAATTATGTTTTACTGAAACAAAGCATATTAATACTGCTTCTTCTCTTTACCAATAGAAATGCAGCAAATCAATAAAAATGGAACAGGGCTTGCCATTTGAATAATACTGGTAGTCCTTGACTTACGACAGTTCATTTAGTAACCATTCAAAGTTACAATACCACTGAAAGCAGTGACTTATGACCACTTTTCACACTTATGACTGTTGCAGTATACCCATGGTCACATGATCAAAATACAGATGCTTGGCAATGGCTTCATAGTTATCACAGTTGCAGTGTCCCGCGCTCAAATGATCACTTTTTGCGACCTTCTAATAAGCAAAGTCAATGGTTGCTAACTTAACTGCAGTGATTCACTTAACAACTGTGACAAGAAAGGTTGTAAAATGGGGGAAACTCGCTTAACAAATGTTTCCCTTAGCAATATAAATTTGAGCTCAATTGTAGTCATAAGTCAAGGATTAACCTGTAGGGAATGGAGGAAACTGACTGCGGGAGGAATCTGCTCTTCACTTGAATGTAAACTGGCCACTAGGTTACAATTAGGTATTTTACCAAATCCTTTTATTCTCAGTATGGCATACTACACATCCGGCCAGATTTGTTGTAGCAGAAAAGAAAACATACATAAGTCTAGGAACTAAGAGGAAGGAGTTTAAAGGAAATGCAAATTCTTCCATCCAGTTAACCCACTCTTTTAGGAAAAGACATTTTGATTAGATTGCAAACTCTGATGTACAGAGTCTTCTTTGTGTTTTTCTTTCAAATGTGCATAACACACTATTGGTTGCTATACTTCAAAAAACTCAATATGCAGAATAACGATAATATCCCAAAATGCCTACCCTACAGAAAAAGAAGCGAGGAACAAGATTTAGTTCACTGTCACTTCCAGTGAGCAACCGAGACAAAACTCAAAAAACTCCCTATCGCAAAAAGGTGCAAAAGGGGGGCACTTCGCCCGAAAAGATAGGATATCTAACGTAGGGAGAGTCAATTTTCCTTTTCCCCGCAGCCGACTCGCGCTGCTTGGCCCGCATTAATCTCCGCAGCTCCTCTTGTCCCGCCGTACCAACAGATCGCCGCTGCCCACGGCCCGAACTCGAAGCAGCCATCACTGCAAAATAAAACCCCTCCCCTTTGCCGATTTCTCTGCTATAGACTTAAGGTAAAATATACGCGCTCACAATTGCGCCATGGTCGCAGAGATTGTACGTCACGTAGAGTCTTTTTTAAAAAAAAATCTCTGTAATTGATGCTTCAATTTTAAACAAACTTGGTTCTAAACTAATCCACCAAGGAAAATGCAGATCTCTGAGACTGGAGATAGCCATAAAGATTTTTCTTAATATGAAGGGATATGAAGCTGAAATATTTAGATGATTTAAACGTATTTTCGTATTTCCCCGCGTTAGATTATAACTGACTGAAGAAATGAGATTTGATATAGCTATGAGATTCGGCTGTAATTCAGGTTTTATAGAGATGAAAAATTACTATTTTAAAAAGTTTAATAGATAGTTCTATAAATAATATAGAGCTATATTACTGTTGCATTATCCAATTAAATAAATCAGCACTGCTAGTGTTCTATCAGTGTTTGTGTTATGGAAAGAATAAAGAATAACAGTTGGAAGGGATCCTAGAAGTCTTCTATCCAACCCCATGCCCATACCATGCCAGACAAATGGCTATCTAATCTCTTCTTAAAAACCTCCAGTGATGGAGCAGCCATCATTTTAAAGGCAAGCTGTTCCACTGATTAATTGTTCTCACTGACAGGAAATTTCTCCTTAGTTCTGGGTTGAATCTCTCTGTGTTAAGCTTCCATATGTTACTTCTTGTCCTGCTATCAGTACTTTGGAGCATAGATCGACCCCTTCCTCTCTGTGATAGTCCCTCAAACATTGGAAGACTACTATCATATCACCCATACTGCTCTGTTACACTAGACCAGGGGTCAGCAACCTAAAACAGTGAAAGAGCCACTTGGACCCATTTCCCTCACAAAAGAAAAAACTGGGGAGCTTCCGGTGGCAGGCGACTTCGTCGGACGCAGCTGTTTGCTGCCTCCCGCCTGTTTCAGCGTAAAAGCCGTTCTGACAGCTAGCATCAGCTGTCAAACGGCTTGTACCCTTCCCCTGGGCATAAGGGGATAGGTGAGCTGCCCGGGGTAGGAGTTGAGTTCCCGAGTCGTCCCATGTGGACGATGTAGGTGAGAAC
>NW_015386210.1:483576-494118 GCF_001527695.2 Protobothrops mucrosquamatus | reverse complement strand
ATGAAATTATAGATACTTATAATGGAAGACTGGAGATTGAAGTTTTGTACTTTGCTGAATTGGCAAAGATTTCGGCTTACTTGAAACTACTTGAATGATAATTTTTATTAATATGGAGAAGATGGATTGTTTATATTTAAAATAAGCATAGAGTGGTGGAATATAATTTAGGTTTTTAGTAAGTTTGTTCTTTTTTTTTTAAATATTTTACCTACTCATGTAGAATAATGTACTTTGTGGAGTTAGAGATATTAATACCTGTTTACTTATATCTGAATATTATCCTGGGATTAGGTTTGGGAAGTTCGGGGGGGCGGGGGGTGGGGTTTTTTTTTTCATATAGCATTGTGTAACACTTGTGATGTTTTTTTTTATGATGAAAAATAATAAAAATCTTTTATAAAAAAAAAAGAAAAGAAAAAACTGGGAGCCGCAAAATGTGCGCATGCGCGTGCGTGCACACATAATGGGGCTTGATTAAAGAGTGGAGCCTAAGGCGACACATGCACTGGCCCTGCCCCCGTCGAGCTCTGGTATGGACAGCTGTGCCATCCTGGCTTCTCCTCCCCTCAGAAAAGACTGTTCTCCCCCCACCCCGCGTTCTCCCTCTTTTGCTGAAGCGGCGAGTGGGGGGCCTGCCTTGGGCACGGCGGGGCTGCTGGAGGCTGAGGCCCCTGAAGGCACCGACCAGGCTATCTTCCATAGCGGCGGGACGGCGACCGTGGGAGCAACAGCCTGCTCATCTCCGCCAGCGGCGGCAACTGCAGAGCCATCTGGTGGTGTTTACACAGCCCTTCGTCCACGTGACTGAGATAGGCAGCGCCGCCCCACGCCACCCCACCCTCATTTCCCCGGAGCAGAATTGGGGCTGCGCCAAAGGAGCCGGCTGAAAGTGAAAGTGGTGCCTTGGACTACCCCTCTGAGGACGGTGCTTTGGAGGAAGACCAGAGCGCGGCACCCTTGCCGGAGAACTAGAGTCAGCCCCACTAACTAACATGTGAACCCCACGCTAAGAAAGGCCCTGCCTAAACTGAGCTCAGTTGGACAGGAAAGGTCCAATCCGATGGAGGCTCCTGCGAAGTCAGCTCGGTCATTGGGATCACGCAGTTGAGTAGGCTTGGCGTGCCCCCCCCCAAGCTATTAATCCAGCAACCAGGCAGAGGTTGGCTTGCGATCGGTTGGGCAAAACAGGTGGATAGGATTGCAACCAATGGTAGTAGGACGTTAGAGCCACCAACTCTGGTCTCCACCCGGGGGGAGCGGGCGGGCGAGCGAAACCCCGAAACCTTTCGCGTTCATTTGCAAAGAGAAGATGCTGATGGCGCACGGCCCGGACTGTCAGTGTTGCCGTGGGACCATCCCCTGCGGTGCCAGCTAATGCAGCATGCTTCTCTTTGCAAATGAACGTGAAAGGTTTTGGGGTTTCGCCCGCCTGCCCACCCACCCACCTGGGTGGAGACCCTGCGCCTCCCCTTCTCCTGCAGCCGGGGACAGCCCCTGAGCCTGTCCTGGAGGACTTTTTAGGCCCTGGATACCCCCCCACCCCCTCCCCCGTCAGCCCATATATATTCTTGTACTTTGCTTTGGGGCATGCCATTACGCTGGGAGGAGGGGGGATATTTGCTCTTGCTTGGGATAACTTTTGCTTTCTGCTTTCCTTCTTCCACCTCTATCCACTTGAGAAAGGAATGTGTCTCCCTTATCAGGGAGACAGTTACAGAGAAATGAAAGCTGGAGAAGACCTTGAGATGTGCACCAACTGTACCAGTTACCCACTCATTTTGCCACCTGTGGATTGGCTGGATTTCAAATGGACATTATGACTTTGGTGGGAGGAGGAATATTGCTGGTTTAATTATACCATTCAAGCGGGATTTTCTCCAGATCTCGCCTTGATTTCCCTACTGTCAATAGCCCCTAATAAAAGTTTCCTTTTGAGACAATGTCTGTTTCAAGAGTTCTGCTTTCTTGGATGGTTAGCTGAGGTGGGTCCTTACACCCAGCTTGTACTTCTGGTATTCTCAGTTCATATATTTCTGAAGCCTAGGTTGTATGATTTTGAGCATGATCTTGCGTGTGAAATGAGTGCAGTTGTATAGTAGTTTGAACATTCTTTGGCATTGCCCTTCTTTGGGATTGGAATGTAAGCTCGCAATAAAGCATAAACTATTTAGCTATTATGGGAATGAAATGTTTGAGAAAAGCTGCTGAAATGACTAGAAGGGATAAAATCAGGAATGAGATTATAAGGGAAAGAATTGGAATAAAACTAACATTAAACTATATACAAAGACAGAAAATAAAATGATTTGCCCATACTGGAGAGAAAGTCTGGGAATTCCATATCATATAAAGTACACATAAAAACAGGAGAAGGTCAAAGAGCATGAGGCAGACCCAAATGAAGATGGGAAAACAACATCAAAAACACACTATGACAGTATCAAATAATAATGATTGAGGGCAAGAAGTTGCAAAAAATAATATTTTGTATCTTCCTCAACAACTAAAGTAATAAAAGAGAAAGTAAAAGAAGTAGTAGTAGAAGAATACTTCCTAAGGCCAACTTGACTTTGCACTACAATTTGTCTGGCTCGAAGTCAGCGATCACAACACTATCATGGTTGTCAGGGATATTAAGATCTTTCTTATATAGTTCTTCTGTGTATTCTTGCCACCTTTTCTTTATATTTTCTGCTTCTGTTAGGTCTTTGCCATTTTGTCCTTTATTGTGCCCATCTTTGCAAAAAATATTCCTTAAAAAGATCTCTAGTCTTTCCCATTCTATAATTTTCCTCTATTTCTTTGCATTGTTCATTTTAGAAGGCTTTCTTATCTCTCCTTGCTGTTCTCTGGAAATCTGCATTCAGTTGGTTATATTTTTCTCTTTCTTCTTTGCCTTTCACTTTCTTTCTTTCTTTCCTCAGTTATTTGTAAGGCCTCATCAGACATCTATTTCGCTTTCTTGTGTTTCTTCTTTCTTTTCTTTTGGTATTAGTTGTAGATGATGTTATAGGTCTTTATAGAACCAGCCAACCTCAGCCTCTTCAGCATCAGTGGTTGGGTGGTTGGGGCATAGACTTGGAATACTGTAATGTTGAATAGTTTGCCTTGTCGGAACTTGGTATGTCAAATCTAATAAAAAGAAAGACTAGGGATGACGTGATAGCACTGTTCCAATATCTGAGGGGCTGTCACAAAGAAGAGGCAAAGCAGGTGGGACAAGAAGCAATGAAAAAAAACTAATGAAGGAGATAACCAATCTAGAACTAAGGAGAAATTTCTTGACAGTTAAAACAATTAATCAGTAGAATGACTTGGCTCCAAAAATTGTGGGTGCTCCATCACTGGAGGTTTTTAACTACAGACTGGTCAGCCATTTGTCTGAAATGATATAGGGCAGGGCTTTTCAACCGGTGGTACGCGAGCACCTGGCTGGTGGTACGCGTAGGACGGGTTGAAAAAAAATGTAAATTTTTTTTTAAAAAAAATGTAAAAAAAAGTTTTAAAAAGTGTAAAAGTGGATGAGGTGAAGTGGCAGCAGCACCACACAGGCTTGTGGCAAAGTCAGCTGGAACTGCACATTGCCTGGGTCCTACTGAGAGCCCAGGATCAAAGCGCGCACCTCCAGTTGATTGGCAGTGGCCTTGGGGGTAGCAGGCAGCCTCAAGCAGTCTTCAGTGGAGATTCCGCTGGAGCTGCATGACACATTGCCTGGGTCCCCCCTGCTGCCACCCAGATGCCCTCACCTCCCCCAAGCGTTTTTTACTGACCTGCTCTCAGCAGCATTCTCTTTCTCCTGTCCTTCTCAGCCTTCATGTGTTTGTGAGACAAAAAAAAAAGTTCCATGAGACTTTCTAACTTCTCGCGAGAAGTTAGAAAGTCTCATGGAACTTTTTTTTCTTTTTTACCTACAAACACATGGTGAAGGCAGAGAAGCAAACGAAGGCACAGAAGCAAAAGGAGAAAGAGAGTGCAGCTGAAAGCAGGTGAGTAAAAAAATACTTGGGGGAGGCAAGGGCATCTGGGCAGGGGCAGGGGCACCAACCTTACTCTGCATAATGGTGGGAGGGTTAACAGCTGGCGTGGGGGGCCCAGGAGGAGCTGCGCAAAGCAGGCAGAGGGGAGGCCAGGCAGATTGTGGGCGCTGGCAAGCAAGCGAGATGGGCAGGGGCACGAATCGGCATGTGTTCAGAAATGCTGATCTCATGCTCCTGCTCATCTCGCTTGCAGAAAGCTGTAAAGTTTACAGCACCACCTTTTTGGGAGGGTGAATAAGAATGGGCAAGCTGAGCAGGGTGGGATTGGCTGCATGTCATCGCTCCAACCACTGTTAGAGGGCATGGGGTGGCCCTCCTCGGCAAGGCCCTGCCCGCTCTTCCCGCCGCTCTCATGGCTGCCCTCCGGTCACTTGGCTGAGCTCTCATCTGGAGAGTAAGGCCCATTTTCACCCACAGGTCAGTGCAGCGATGGGGCTGGAGCCCGAAAAATGCCCCTTTGCACCCCGGGAGGGGATGGAGCTGCTGCAGCTGCATTTTGGCTCGGTGCTGAGGAGCCTCCCGGGGTCCAGCCTGGTGCTGAGGCTCCACCGTGTCTGTAAAAGAAATGCCCAGGGTTGTGCGTGGCTCCAGGCTGCGGCAGCAGCAATGAATGAGCCACTTTCCCACTCGCTGCTTTTCTCTGGCTGCAGCCGCGTGCAATGCACCAGAGGGAGTCCGGCAGCCATGGCTTTTTCCCCGCCCCTGTGAACTCCTCCGCTGCCTGTGCTCTCTCCCCCTGCGGAAGAAGAGCGGCTGTGCTGGGCTCCTGGCTGCACCAAGCATGACCGCTGCTCCTTTTCAGAGGAAGCAGCCAAGGAGAAGCAGCGGGCAGGAACCGCAGCAGCCGCCGTCGTGCAGCTGTCTGGCTCAGCAACAGTGGCGGTGGCGACAGTGGCAGCCAAACTCCAATAGCTTCCTCCAGGCTCTTTTATGCCCTCCCTGCTCCCGTAGCGCTGGACAATGGGAGAGAGGGAGGGAAGGAAGGGACAAAGAGAGGAGGAAGGAAAGGAAGAAAGGGAGGGAGGGACAATAGAATAGAGGGAGGGAAGGAGGAAGGGACAAAGAGGGAGGGAAGGAAGAAAGGAAGGAAAGAAGGAAGGAAGGAAGGAAGGAAGGAAGGAAGGAAGGAAGGAAGGGACAATGGGAAGGAGAGAGGAAGGAAAGGAAGGTGCTCATGCCTATCCCCCTCCACCAGAGACTCACAGATCCCCCATATCCCTGCCCGCACCCCCCACAGGCACCCCGCAACCTAACTGATGAGCTGGCCACGTCCCCCGGCCATTGACTTCACTTGTCAAAAAGTTGGAAAAGGTGATCACATGACCCTGGGACACTGTGACTGTCATAAGTATGAATCGGTTGCCAAGCATCCGAATGTAAATCACATGATCCTGAGATGCTGCAACAGCATTAAGTTTGAAAAATGGTCATAATTTGCTTTTTTCAGTGCTGTTGTAACTTCGAACAGTCACTAAGCGAATTGTTGTAAGTCGAGGACTACCTGTACTTTATCATTTTTTTTCCTTTGGGGGGTCAAGTTTTTGACACCTTGCTGGGTGACTGGTGGTACTCGGATATTGCCTTATCCTAAAAGTGGTACAATGGGTGAAAAGGTTGAAAAGCCCTGCCATAGGATACACTCTTTTCAAACTATTGTTGCACAGGGTAGAAAATGATTGGAGGTCTATATGTGAAACACAGGATTTAAGTTTCAGATCCCTGTATATAATCTTTTATGCTCCTCAGCAGATTCTAAAGTATGCTTGCCTAAGAGATTTGAGATGGCCAGTTGCTCTGAGAAAAATAAAGGAACTGAGAACAGTTAAAACTCTTTAGCAGGAAGCATTCAATAGAAAGAAAAAATGCTAAATATTTTGTTTCAAATTTTAAATTACAAATCTCATGTAACCACCAGATCATCTTTATTAACAGTGGTGGGATTCAGCCAGTTCGCACCAGTTCAGCAGAACCGATACCTGACTTTTTGTCGAGTTCAGTGAACCAGTTACAATAAATCTGCGAGGCATGTTGTGTAGTGATGCTGCTGCCGCAAGGCACATCATACTAGTGATGTCAATGCGACACGCATCGCATCAGTGATAATGTCAATGCATAATAGAGGACCAACTCTATTCAGCACTCTATTCAGGTGCTCTCTGAACTTGGTTGTTTCCTTACAGACATTTCATTACCCAAAAGTGTAATATCAACAAAGATCAACTGCTGGAAGCAGGATAGTAGTTTGATCTCCCAGGCACTGTAGATCCTCTGGCTAGAAGAAATAGTTTTGTTCTTTTACCCATGTTAACGTTGATGCCTGATAAAATAAAACCCAATCTGACAAGCCAAAACCTCCATTTCCATGAGCTTCTTGTACCATTTTCAATTTAATTCTAGTTTTCTTTCCTTGCCAGATAAATTTTTGAATGAGTTTAAATTTTCAAAGATTTTTCTCCAGTTTTATAGGTATCGTTTTGGAACAAAAATAGTATTTTTGGTAGTATATTTCATTTTCACCATAGCAATTCTTCTTAATATCGACAGTTGCAGATTTTTCCATTTTTCCAAATCAAGCTTTATTTGATTTAACAATTTAATATAGTTATTTTCTTTTATTGTTGAACATCTTGCTTTCAGATATATTCCCAAGTATTTGATCTTTTTGACTATTTGCAATTCTATTTTTTCTGACAGTTGCTTTTTTTGTTTAACTGTAAAATTTTTAACTATCACTTTGGTTTTTTCTCTATTTATCTTTAGTCCTGTGTCTCTCCAAATTGTTCTATCTTTTCCAACGTTTAGGAATAATTTCTAAAGGTTCCTCTAAAATGAATACCAAATTATCTGCAAATGCTTGCAGTTTATAGGTTTCACCTTTTATTTTCAATCCTTTAATTTCTGGATCTTGCCTAATGTTTCTATTTAAAACTTCCAAAGTTAAGATAAATAGCAGTGGGGATAATGGACATCCTTCTCTTGTGCCTTTTTGTATATCAAAATTCTTTGTATAATCCCCATTTAAATCACTTTTGCTGTTTGTTTCTGATATATTGTCTGAATCGTATTTATGAAGTTTTGTCCAAAGTCCATTGTTTTTAGTTGTTGAATCATAAAAGTAACATTTGCTTCTGTCCATGTATTTGGGATATTTGCCTCCAATAAAAGTTCGTTACATATACCTTTCAGTGGTAAACTTGATGTATCTTATAAACATTTTTAAAACTCTGCCGGGAGTCCATTTGGTCCCAGTGTTTTTTCATTTTTTTGTCTTTTTATTGCCTCTGTCAGTTCCATCATTGTTATTTTTTTATTTAACATAGTCTTGAAATTTTCTAGAATTTTTGGTAAATTATTTTCTTCCATATATTGAGTCATTTTCTCCCATGGAGTTTGTTCCTTAACATACAGTTTTTCATAGTATTCTTTAATTACCTTTTTATTGCTTCATTTTAAAATTGTAAACAGCCTTTTTCATCTACTAAGTTGTTTATCAATTTTTTCTCCTTCTGTTTTTTAAGTTTATAAGCTAACCATCTTCCTAATTTATTTGCATTTTCAAAAAAGTTTTGCTTTGCCCTTTTGATTTGCTGTGCCAATTTTTCTGATTCTATTAAATTTAATTTATGTTTTATTATTTCCATTTGTCTTTTCAATATTTTCTTTTGTGGGTTTATTTGTAGTTCAAATTCTAATTTTTTAAATTCTTCTCTTAACATTTTTCTTTGTTTTTTTCACCATGTATGTTATTGCTACACCTCAAAAATATATTTTGCTATATCCCATACATTTTGTAATGTTGTATCTTCTTTTATATTTTCTTTGAAAAAAAATTCCATTTCTTTTGCTGCTAATTCTATAAATACTTTCTCTTTTAATATAGATTGATTCATCTATATCAGGGTTTTTCAACCTTTTCACCCATTGTACCACTTTTAGGATAAGGCAATATCCAAGTACCACCAGTCGCCCAGCAAGGTGTCAAAAACTTGACCAAAAAAAAAAAAGGAAAAAATGATAAAATACAGATAGTCCTCGACTTACAACAATTCACTTAGTAACTGTTCAAAGTTACAACAACACTGAAAAAAAGCAAATTATGTGTCAGAATCCAATTATATTTCATTTCTAGCTACCTATTCTGATAAAAACCCATTTCTTACTCTCTCTGGATTCTGTCATACTACGAAAGGAGAAGAGGATAAGCAAGGGAGTTTTATGACTCTCACTTCCTTCATTAAACTACAAAGTGACTGGATGTTGATTCTCATCAAGAGGACTGACCATAACAATATGGCCACCGCCTTTCATCTACTCTCTCTGAAGTCTCCCTATTGCCGGCAGTGAGGGAAAAGGGGGAAACAATGCAACGCCTGGGATCTGGGAAAAGAGAGGATGAGTGATCGTCTCCCAGAAGAACTGTGGGGTGGGGGCTGCTTGGGAACACTTTAAAACATTGAAGCATGGGAGAGAATTCCCCAGATCCTGTCTAGCATGCCTGCAATCATTTTCTCTTAATAAAGATCCCTGTTGGAGGAGACATTCCAAGAGTTCTGTCTTCTTAAGATGTAAAGTGAGGTGGGTCCTTACATTAGACAGGATCTGCAAAATTAGTCCACCTGGAAGAGAGAACCTTGCCGGGGGACTTTGCAAAAAATACCATGTCAGACAACAGAGCAGGGAAGGGAGAAAGCCCCCTGGAGAAGGAGCCGCTGCCCCGACTGAAAACCTGCCAGATGTCAGGATCTGAGAGGTCAGATTCCTCAGGAGAAGAGGTGGTGAAGACGCATAACCACAAACCTCGGTGGTCAATGGGCATTGGAAAGAAAGGCGAGTGGGAAAAGAAATCAAGAAAGGTGACCCTGAGACAGGGGGCCAACCAACCAGAATGGAAGCAGGAGATGGGGAAATCCCTGTATGCAAGCAAAGAGGAAGGAAGCTGGGCACCGCACTTGAGCTGGATCCTACAGAAAGCTATCAACTTGATGAAGAGAACCCTCAGCTCCCTAGGAGAGGAGAATTCTGAGCCCTACAGCTGCACCAGCTCCTGGAGCTGCAACTGGAGAGACACTGAGGGGGAAGTGGAACCTGCAGCCCCGGGGACGTCTGCTGATCCAGTAGTCCTCACTCCCTGCCGACCCACAGATGGCAATCTGGATGGAAGACAATACCACTGACAACAAAGGCACTGATCCATTCAAAGACTTCCACCGCTGGACATGAGATTCAAGGGGGAGCCGACACACTTGGGGTTTTTCCTAACCCAAGTCCTCAGCTACATAGAGGAATACGGGTGGCACATCCCCAGTGACAAAGCCCGTATCTGGATCGTGCAATCTGCTCTGGATGGGCCGGCTGTAGATTGGGTGGTGAATTTGCATGGCTCCAATGCCCCAGAGCTCAACGACTTCAACTGTTTCATGTCCTCTCTGAGAAGGCGATTTGAGGACCTCCTGGCTGATCACAAAGCCCACGAAAGGATAAAAACAATGAGGCAAGGCAAATGCCCGGTAGCCGAATATACGCAGGAATTCCGGGCCATTGCCAGCAAACTGAACTGGCCAAAAGACATCCTCCTTAGCCATTTCAAAGATGGACTAAACTACAACTTATATGATGCTTGCCTGTCCTGAGGGGACCCACACCAACTCGACGAATGGTACATCCTGGCAGAGGAAGCAGAGATCGACCTACTGAAGAGGCATCGCCGAGGAAAACAATGGAGCCGTTCACCGCCTGAGTCGACACATGAACCAGTGAAACCATCGGCTACGGTCAAGAAGCAAATGGCGTGTTTCAAGTGTGGGAGAGAGGGGCATCGGGCTGTAGAATGCTGCTCGAAAGCCCCCCAGCACAACCCAGACAGATCACCAGCCAGCAAATCTGGGAAGTCTCCAGCTAAGCCAAAAGAACCTGCCATGAGAGTGATGGAGGCTGTTGAATCCCCTACTTCTGGGGGGAAAGAACTCCAGCCTACACCGCAGGGCCGGTGGACACCTCAGATGACTAGCCCGATGCTAGTGGGGAATCTGGGCATTCCGTCGAGGAGGCTAGAACAACCAATCTCATTTTCTTACCAATATCTTAAAGAAGAGAAAGATCCCCTTTCATTGGGACAAACTTGAAGGAATGATATTTACTTATTAGGAGCAAAGATTCAGATTGAACTTTGAACAAGGATTTGCTGATTAGACACAAACTAATTTTAGGGTCAGCTGAATATCTGGAGACAAGCAATCTGCAGCAGAACAATGCCAAGAGCGTAGTATGGAGATAGTGGTACAGGAATCTGCTACTTTGTGTACTGTTGTTCGTCCATTGATTTCGATGAAGACCTTGACATCTTGTGGATTGTGGGCCATCAACGGTGTGTCCGTAGATGGCTGATTAGACCGATGTTAGCACGGAATGTTCTGCCACATACTGAACAGAGAAATGTGGACACTGTTGCTTCAGCATTTGCAGCTCTGGCTTTACGGAGTGCTCGCTTCTCTTGTGCCAAGAT